>NC_073692.1:31246684-31282129 GCF_029784155.1 Uranotaenia lowii
TACAAAAATTTACAAAATTTACAAAAATTTCCAAAAATTTACAAAATTTACAAAATTTACAAAATTTACAAAATTTACAAAAATTTACAAAATTTACAAAATTTACAAAATTTACAAAATTTACAAAATTTACAAAATTTACAAAATTTACAAAATTTACAAAATTTACAAAATTTACAAAATTTACAAAATTTACAAAATTTACAAAATTTACAAAATTTACAAAATTTACAAAATTTACAAAATTTACCAAAATTTACAAATTTACAAAATTTACAAAATTTACAAAATTTACAAAATTTACAAAATTTACAAAATTTACAAAATTTACAAAATTACAAAATTTACAAAATTTACAAAATTTACAAAATTTACAAAATTTACAAAATTTACAAAATTTACAAAATTTACAAAATTTACAAAATTTACAAAATTTACAAAATTTACAAAATTTACAAAATTTACAAAATTTACAAAATTTACAAAATTTACAAAATTTACAAAATTTACAAAATTTACAAAATTTACAAAATTTACAAAATTTACAAAATTTACAAAATTTACAAAATTTACAAAATTTACAAAATTTACAAAATTTACAAAATTTACAAAATTACAAAATTTACAAAATTTACAAAATTTACAAAATTTACAAAATTTACAAAATTTACAAAATTTACAAAATTTACAAAATTTACAAAATTTACAAAATTTACAAAATTTACAAAATTTACAAAATTTACAAAATTTACAAAATTTACAAAATTTACAAAATTTACAAAATTTACAAAATTTACAAAATTTACAAAATTTACAAAATTTACAAAATTTACAAAATTTACAAAATTTACAAAATTTACAAAATTTACAAAATTTATAAAAATTACAAAAATTACAAAACTAACAAAAATTACAAAAATTACAAAAATGACAAAAATTACAAAAATGACAAAAAATACAAAAATTACAAAAATTACCAAAAATTAAAAAATTACAAAAATGACAAAAATGACAAAAATGACAAAAATGACAAAAATGACAAAAATGACAAAAATGACAAAAATGACAAAAATGACAAAAATGACAAAAATGACAAAAATGACAAAAATGACAAAAATGACAAAAATGACAAAAATGACAAAAATGACAAAAATGACAAAAATGACAAAAATGACAAAAATGACAAAAATGACAAAAATGACAAAAATGACAAAAATGACAAAAATGACAAAAATGACAAAAATGACAAAAATGACAAAAATGACAAAAATGACAAAAATGACAAAAATGACAAAAATGACAAAAATGACAAAAATGACAAAAATGACAAAAATGACAAAAATGACAAAAATGACAAAAATGACAAAAATGACAAAAATGACAAAAATGACAAAAATGACAAAAATGACAAAAATGACAAAAATGACAAAAATGACAAAAATGACAAAAATGACAAAACTGACAAAAATGACAAAAATGACAAAAATGACAAAAATGACAAAAATGACAAAAATGACAAAAATGACAAAAATGACAAAAATGACAAAAATGACAAAAATGACAAAAATGACAAAAATGACAAAAATGACAAAAATGACAAAAATGACAAAAATGACAAAAATGACAAAAATGACAAAAATGACAAAAATGACAAAAATGACAAAAATGACAAAAATGACAAAAATGACAAAAATGACAAAAATGACAAAAATGACAAAAATGACAAAAATGACAAAAATGACAAAAACGACAAAAATGACAAAAATGACAAAAATGACAAAAATGACAAAAATGACAAAAATGACAAAAATGACAAAAATGACAAAAATGACAAAAATGGCAAAAATGACAAAAATGACAAAAATGACAAAAATGACAAAAATGACAAAAATGACAAAAATGACAAAAATGACAAAAATGACAAAAATGACAAAAATGACAAAAATGACAAAAATGACAAAAATGACAAAAATGACAAAAATGACAAAAATGACAAAAATGACAAAAATGACAAAAATGACAAAAATGACAAAAATGACAAAAATGACAAAAATGACAAAAATGACAAAAATGACAAAAATGACAAAAATGACAAAAATGACAAAAATGACAAAAATGACAAAAATGACAAAAATGACAAAAATGACAAAAATGACCAAAATGCCAAAAATGACAAAAATGACAAAAATGACAAAAATGACAAAAGTGACAAAAATTACAAAAATGACAAAAATGACAAGAATGGCAGAAATAACCAAAATTATAAAAATTACAAAAATGACGAAAATGAAAAAAATGACAAAAATGACAAAACTGACAAATATGACGAAAATTACAAAAACAAAAAAAAATAACAAAAAATGACAAAAATGACAAAAATGACAAAAATGACAAAAATGTCAAAAATGACAAAAATGACAAAAATGACAAAAATGACAAGAATGACAAAAATGACAAAAATGACAAAAATGACAAAAATGACAAAAATGACAAAAATGACCAAAATGACAAAAATGACAAAAATGACAAAAATGACAAAAATGACAAAAATGACAAAAATGACAAAAATGACAAAAATGACAAAAATGACAAAAATGACAAAAATGACAAAAATGACAAAAATGACAAAAATGACAAAAATGACAAAAATGACAAAAATGACAAAAATGACAAAAATGACAAAAATGACAAAAATGACAAAAATGACAAAAATGACAAAAATGACAAAGATGACAAAAATGACAAAAATGACAAAAATGACAAAAATGACAAAAATGACAAAAATGACAAAAATGACAAAAGGGGCAAAAATGACAAAAATGACAAAAATGACAAAAATGACAAAAATGACAAAAATGACAAAAATGACAAAAATGACCAAAATTACGAAAATGACAAAAATTACAAAAAAGACAAAGATTCATGACAAAGATACCAAGAATGACAAAACTTAAAAAATTGTAAGTACCAAAACCAGGTACACAAATAAAAAAAATTACAGGATAACTTGAGTTTGCAGTTTCAATATCTTTTATGTAGTATTATTTTTAAAATTCAGATTTGTTTTGTAATTTTGTTTTTTTTTTTTGGTTTTTTATTGATTTTTTTGTAACCGTGGTATTTTTTTATTACTAGCTGACCCGGTATACTTTGCTACACCTTTCTAAAATAAGTGAAGTTTTAATAAATTATTTAAAATTTGTATTTTTTTGTTTTTATGTGCATTATATTATCATAAGTTTTCACATATTTATTTTATAGTATTCCGTCTCAGGATGTAACTTAATACACATTATTTCTAAAATTCACTTGGTCCACGGCAACCGTTCTCTAATTTCTCGGATATCCAACTAGATCACGCTCCACTTGGTCTAACTACCTCGCTCGTTGCGTCCCTGCTCGTCTCGTTTCTACCGGATTCGTAGCGAACACTTATTTTGCAGGATAATCTTTCTGCAGTCTCAAAACATGTCCTACCTAGTGTATCCGTCCAGCCTTCGGCACCTTCTGGATACTGAGTTTGCCGTACAATCACGCGAGCTCGTGGTTTATCCCTCGTCTCCACACTCCGTTATCCATCACGTTGTCAAAGATGGTTCCAAACACTCGTCGCTCAAAAACTTCGAGTATGTGCAGGTCCTTCTCGAGCAATACCCAACCGGTCTAATGAGCGTCATATACAGGTTACACTTCGTGCGAGGGCTAAGTCTTATTGACCGCAGTTGCTTGTGAACTTCCGCTGATCATTCACCGCTGGATCTCACGGCTGGTGTCATTGTCTGGGGTCGCCAATGAGCTGAGATAGAAAATGTCTTTGACTATCTCCAGCTCTTCGCCGTCGATCGTGACCTTGTTATTACTGGACAAGCAGGCTCGGTCGGTCCCGGATTCGTAGACCAGCGTATACTTCGTCTGGGACGTCGTAATCGACCCAACCCTATCTGCTTCTGCTGCACGTTTCAGTTTGCGGTGAATCTCCTCCACCGCCGCAGATGTCAATGTCGTCAATAAAGCAAATAAGTTGACTGGATCTGTTGAAAATCGTGCCCCGCATTACACCCACCGCTCGTCAAATAACACCTTCTAGCGCCACGTTGAACATCATGCTGGATAAACCATCGCCTTTTCGAAGTTCCCTGTGCGATTCAAAACAACTCGTCAATACACCCGAAATTTGCACACAGCGCTGCGTTCCATCTATCGTCGCCTTGATCAGTCTGGTCAGCTTCTCGGGAAACCTGTTCTTGTCCAGGATTTTTCATAGCTTGTGTGCGATCGTGTCATATGCGGCTTTGAAGTCGATGAATAGATGGTGCGAAAGGACTTGGTGTTCACGGCATTTTTGGAGTATTTGCCATAGTGTGAAGATCTGGTCCGTCGTAGACCTTCCCTCCATGAAGCTAGCCCGATTATTTCCCACGAATCTGTTTGCTTGTGGCGTTAGACGGCGGAGTAGGATTCGGGACAACACTTTGTAGGCGGCATTGAGGACAGTGATGGCTCGGTAGTTCTTACAGTCCAATTTTTCGCCCTTCTTGTAGATGGGGCAAATTTCTCCCACCTTCCGCTCCTCCGGTAGCTGTTCTGTGTCCCAGATCCGGACCATCAACAGATGTAGGTAATCGACCAACTTGTCCGTGCCCATTTCGATGAGTTGAGCTGCAATGCTATCCTTCCTAATCGACTATTCAGCTGGCGAATGGTTTCCTCTCCACTCATCGTCTCAGAAAAGACATTCACCGTCTTAGCCGATTTAGGCTTAACAGACTGAATTACTCGCCCTCTGCTGGCGCTGCTTCGAGCGATTGCACGTAGTCTGCTGCGACCTCAGTTTGCTTCAATCGTTTTTTGGGCGTATTGTCACCATCATCAGATAATGATCTGACTCTATTTTGGCGCCTCTTCAGGATCTTACGTCGATGATGTCCGAGAAGTGCCGACTGTCTATCAAAACGTGGTCGATCTGAGATTGTGATTGAAACGGTGCTCTCCAGGTGTACTTTTGTAGGAGGCGGTTTAGATGCGGCGAAATCGCGGTGGGCACTGAACTCCTCAATTATCGATTTGTATTTCTCCTCCTGGCCGACCTGAACGTTAAATTCCTGTTACAAGTTCGCCACTATCGATATTTGTCAGAATAATCACGCGATTGATGTTCTTAAAGGAATCGACAAGCTGGCAATCGATGGCTATGCCAGCTTAAAACTCAAGTATGCTCAACCATACGCTCATAATAATAAAATGGCACGTAGCAAATTTCATGGTATGATGCTTAAGGCATCTTTTAATTCAAAGTAGCATCAGAGCGAAAATTGCATTATCCTAACATAAACTGTATTGACTTAATGTATAGATTCTACTTATAACTAAGCACCAGTTTTTTCCTTGGTACCGCTGCCAACAAGTCAGCTCTCTCTGCTTACAGTCGACGGGGCCCCGGTCTCGAATACTGGTTCAAACGGCTACATGCAGTCAGCTCACTTGTGTGAATCAATGAAGGATGCGTGCAAATCCTATGCTCACGTTCACACTAGCACGGCTCTCTTCCACTCCCACTCAACTCAAACACGGCTATGTCACTTCCACATCCTGGCAATGCTATACAAACCGTATGGAGCACATCTCTCAGATTTCCCCTCAGATTTCCCCTTTTTTGACAGATTTAAGCTTTTTTCTTCAGATTTGAGCTTTCATCTTCTATGCTCTCAAGGTAAAAAAAGCTTAAATCTGAGGAAAAAAAGCTTAAAAACGAGATTCACCAACACTTAGTTAAAAGATGTTGGTCACACGATACGTAGACAAATCCTGTATCGTTGCCGGGACCTGCCGGGACCTGATGCGATCATGCGTGAGTTTGAGCGAAACATTCCATAATGATGACCGCCCACTGGTGATGATGATGATGTCGTATCTTTCCGATCATGCTCCTTTCACAATCCTTCAGTTATGCACGTACATGCTAGTTGCTCTCTGGAGATATATAAACACTTGCGTCGCAGCGCACGAGAGAGTAGGTAGTTTGCCACAGTTGGCAATAACCAACGCGATCTAGGTGATGTCGGTGCCGCCCTTCAGGCGTTTCCTACGGAAGTCAGAGCCGATTCAAGAAAAAGGCCCTAAGATAATTTTGTTAGTATCAAGCCTGGGAATTATGGTATGTGAACGATTAATGTTCGACCTCTCGGAAGCACGGAACCGCTCAGTTTCCGTGCTTGATGACGCTTCTCCCGATCACAATGTTCACCTGTGTTTGATAGAGTCCTTGTTATGCAATGCAATAATGCCATAGCTATCTCAAATCAATGTTACCTAGTTGGCGAGGAGAAGGGCCTTCTGTAGATGCTTCGTGAGACCGTGGTCTTCCCAGGTGGGCGACGATGATTTACCCTGCATGTTTACCGAATTGATTAACTCACTGGGAAGGTTAGAGAAAGATTGGCTTTTACCCGTAAGGTAGTCGCTTCTAGCTGGAATATTCTCTCTAACGAGCTCGATAGCGATGTTTTTTATGTTTCCCTTTTGCCGCCAGGCGATGTTTGTTCTACTTGGAACCCGTGCCTCGGTGTTGCAGACTTTCCTGGCGGATTTTCGACTGAACAGCCTTCCTAGCCGCTACGTGGTCTTGGTTGTGTAGTCTCTTCAGGCTTCCGGATGCTGAAGAGATTATTGAATGAGGTTAGTTCTCACATAATGCCTCCTAATAGCTGGAGGTTACCTGTTGTTGGTGTACTTCACTTGGATTAAATAATTCTCGCTCTGTCGGCTTTATATGTTTCGTAGTTGGAGTCGCTCGGTGTGTTGTTTCTCCCTACATCAGCCTAAGAGCCATCGGAAAAAGATTGTCTCCACTTTGTCCCTGAAACACCCTACAACGTGAAACCTTTCTTTTAGGCATAGTGCGTCGCGTTATTTCATACAATTTGCGTTACTTACAGTCGTGCGATTGCTGGGATCTCTTCGAGCGGAATTTTGTTCACCAAACAATCTAGCACAAGTTTCAATCACTGTAAATTAGCGGCACTTGATCGGCATGAGTCGAACTTTTTGGCGGAAATGATCTTGATGGATTAAGTGACAGTTGATGTAGCGCGTGAGTGTTGGTTGATCTTGTCGTTACAGTGGTATTCCAATATTTTGATCATACAGCAATGTTTCTTCAAGTCGAACTTGTTGATATATTTTACTCAAAACCAACGTACTGTAACATCCACGATGACGATCTTGATATCATTTTTTAGGCAGAGGTCCTATTCACGTTCCAGCTGCGCGTAGAGTTCGTCTTTGTCCTCACCGGAACTTCCGAGGTGAGGGCTGTGTTTGAAGAACTCAACAGGCACATTCGTGGATTGATCGGCCTTCACTCGATCACGCGCTTCTGCATTTTTCCCATCACTATAAAAACTGTTCCAAGCTCATGTGTGTATTTAGAAAAACACGCACCGTGGAGCTCTTCCAGCATACCTCCTGCAACGCTACGATGTCGAACTTCGTTAAGGTTGCTCGCACCCCAGCCAGCACCACAGGGATGTTGAGAATCGAAGTTGTAAGATAAGAGGTGATATGCCCACTACCCGAAGGTTTGGTGACACAGACAACAAGACATGCAAAGTAAACTCGACGACCTTACCGAATGCTCCAAGGCAGCAGGTCTCAAAATCAGTGTCGGAAACCAAGTCGATGGAAATCAACACAGTAAATCCTTCCAATTTCGTGGTAGCTGGACAACAGGTTGGAAAAGTGAAGTGCTGCCAGTATCATGGTAGCCAGATTACACCTGAACGTTTAGTTTTCAACATTTATTTCCTTAGTGTTCTCATACGTACAAAAATTATCGTTATTTGTGCTTTTCATTTGCAATTAGTTGGAATAATGAAACTGAGATTATTAATTGGAATACATAAATCGTCACTTTTTTTTTTTTTAATTACGGGTTTAAATCTTCATACAACATTGTTTGTCCATTACCTATTGAAATGCCTTTTTCTTACTAAAAATATCATGGTTACTGTTGTTTCTAATAGAAATAAATTTTGTTTTCCGAATGTTATTGTACTAAAGTGGAATGTCTCGAACTTCTTATTCTTTAGACTTAGGTATTCTCATAGTTTTTAGAGTTTCTTTTTTAGCTATTTTAAAAGCTATTTTTACAAGTATTTGGAAATCGAATTTTGAGTTAAGAAAGGATCGGATATTTGGGAAATTTAAATGAGAATATGCTTTATATTGAAAAAAAAACTAAAAAAGATTGGACTTGAACTCCTTTTTTGAAATGTAGAATATAAAATTTGGACTATTGAAAAATGACTTAAAAATATGGAAAAAATGGAGGTACCAAGAAAGACATCGAAACCCGGATCAGAAAAGCCCGATTTGCGATTAAGAGTCTCCGCTACGCCAGATCTCTCTACGAAATAAAATCCGAATCTTCAACTCAAACGTCAAATCCGTATTGTTGAACGGGTGCGAAACTTGGTGCAAATATGCAGAGACGACGCCAAAACTGCAAGGTTTTTGTGAATCGCTGCCTGCGGAACATCATCCGCGCTTGGTGACCTGGCAACTAGATCTTAAACGTGGAACAACATCGCCGGTGTCATCAAGAGGCGCTAAAAATAGAGATTCGGGAACGTAAGTGCAGATGGATCGGCACACGATGCGAAGAGAGAAAACTAGATTTGCAGAGAGGCGCTTGACTGGAATCCAGATAGGCGTCGAAGAAGAGGCAGGCCCAAAAGCTCGTGGCGGCGAAGTCTAGCGCTGAAATCCGCACAGTTGACGAGAACCTTGCTCAGCTGGCAGCAAGAGAAGACGCTGGCTCCGGATCGCCAGCAGTGGAAATCTTTTATCTCAGTCCTATGCGTCGGCCAATCGGCGCCGGACCCTTAGGTAGGAACATTTGATAGGTTATGTGTTAGCTCTTCGGTCTTCGGAAGTTAATTATAACACTATTTATATGTGCTTCATTAAACCTTTCCAAATAATATTAAAATAAATGGTTTTTCGACGATCCCAATAAGCATTTTTAGTAATTTAGTTTTTTGAAATTTTCCCAGGAGAGCGTTGAGTTCAAAATTTAGCAAAGAGGTGCGAAGAGGGAAAAAAGTTTGAAAACCACTGGTCTAAAGTTTATTGTCTGAAAACTTGAATAGAATCGGTTAAATAGGTAATTTTTTACTGGGTTTTTTCTGTGATACAATTTGATGAGGTACACCATTTAAACTTGAAAATTTTCGAAACTGAGTGTTTCTAGGATCGATTTTATCGTTTCAATCTTCAATCAATTAACAACAATGTTGATAGAATACGTACCTGCCCGGAACGTTTCATTATGTATTCACATGGCAAGCGACACCATTATTCTAGGGAACAGAAGGTCGTCGTTAGCATAAATCATGCATAATTTCAAACATGGTTTTTCAAAGCAAAATATTCGTTCATTTTTTTTGAAAGCATAGTAAGTTCTATTCTTTGAATATCGCAACAAAACCATCGTTAGCCTAGGCTCGTGCCCAGCGTTTTTCACCTTCTCAAGCTTCTGCATAAGGAAATCGATCTGATTCTTCTTATCGTTGTCAAAAAGTTAGATTTTTCCTGGACTGACTATCCTGGACAATTGTAAGAGTAGCATAAATGTTTCTATTTTTACTACTCAACTCGGGAACTCTTCTCTTGAAATCTTGAAAACGTGTGAACAATCTAAGTTTAAGTGGCTTGAGGTAACGATTTGTCGACATCATTTCTGTTGTTTCTATGCGCCGCATCTCATAGATATCAATCACAGCCCGGTAGCCAAGAAGTTACCCTCCAATCTGGGTGGCTAATCATATCCAATTATCCTATTGTAAACAATTGCCTGTATGCATCTGCGATGACCAGCTTTTGGTGGAACTATTCATTTCTCAAGACGGCCAGCCAAGCCAGTCGATTTCGGCGCCCCATTTGTACGGTTCGGAATGACTTCGCGCGAAGTGAAACCACGCGGCAATTGGTCCTCCAAGAGGGAGTTTCTCCTTTCTTGTTTGGGCTACGCGATCGGGATTGGAAATGTGTGGCGGTTTCCGTACCTTTGCTACCGCAATGGAGGAGGAGCATTTCTAATACCTTACCTGTTGATGCTGCTGCTCTGTGGAATTCCTCTGTTTTTCATGGAGCTGTGCCTAGGGCAGTTCTCGGGCACCGGATGTATTACAGTGTTCAAGATCGCTCCGCTGTTGAAGGGAGCTGGCTATGCCATGGTGGTGCTCAATTTCATCTGCTGTGCCTATTACAATGTGATCATCGCCTATCCGGTTCTGTTTCTGTGGAAGCTGTTCAATTTTAGGGGGCTTCCGTGGGAAAGTTGTCAAAATTCTTGGAACACGGACAAATGTTTGGAGCTGGATGGGGGAAATCATGTTCAAATTTTGGTAAACAACAGCCTGTTGAACCCTTCGGAGAGATGGCGAACCCCAGCGGATGAGTTTTTTCAGTAATGTTAGCCCATTCTAAACAAAGCCACAAATATTAACCAAATTTATGTATATCTCCACAGCAAGGAGATTCTTCAAATAACGAAAAGCATCGAAGAACCTGGTGATATCGTATGGCCCCTTCTCATGTGCAACATTCTCGTCTGGATAGTAGTTTACTGTTGCATCATCAACGGAGTGCAATCGGTTGGCAAAGTAGTGTACTTCACAGCAACCTTTCCTTTTGTAATTCTGGCCATCCTATTTGTCAGAGGAATTACCCTTCCGGGGGCTTGGGATGGCATCTCCTTTTACATAATTCCCAAGTGGCGAGAGCTTCTCAATTTGAAGGTTTGGGCGGATGCTGCCATCCAGATTTTCTTTTCCCTAGGACCCGGTTGGGGAGGAATTCTGAACATGGCCAGTTACAGTAATTTCAAGAACAATGCCAAATCTGATGCTTTACTGGTTCCGATCGTCAATTGTGGAACGAGCATTTTTGCTGGATTTGTTGTATTTTCAGTTCTTGGGTATATGTCACGTGAGACGATCCGTTGAATAATTGACAACAATTATTCGTGAACAGAATTTCCTAACCTGTTTTCAGATCAAACTGGACTGCCAGTATCTGTTGTGGCCACCGGTGGACCTGGGTTGGCCTTCATTACTTATCCTGAAGCGATTGCTATGTTACCGTTCTCCAAACTGTGGGCCTGTTTGTTCTTTTTCATGCTGTTTCTTCTTGGCGTTGATTCGATGGTATTTATTTGTGGTCATCCAGAGTGCAATTTACATTATTTGATCTATTTATTTATTTTTTTTTGTTGTAGTTTGTGCAAATCGAAGCTATTATTTCGTCGGTTCTAGACGTATACCCTAAATTAAGGGCGAATAAAAAACTCATTACCCTTGGGATATGCTCGCTTCTGGCTTTACTTTCAGTGTCATGTACCACTCAGGTTAGTATACACTTAAACATCTTTTTAGTAGATTGTAACATTGTAGACTTTGTTTACAATTTCCATAAAAATGTTCGTGTATTTCGAACCACTTTGAAAGGGATTTTTATGACAAACTGTTTTGTATGATAAATCGCTTCACCTGAGTTATAAGGACTGTACCCGAAAAAAATGCAACACTTTGTATTGAGAATTTCTTTTGAATGCGAGAATGAAGATTAATGATATTTCATGATCGAATTTTTAAAACCGACCTCATACATTTTGTAGATAGGCCCAAAAAACTGATCGGTGCGAAATTTCAGCTCAATTGGACTTTATTTAGGGGTGCCTCAAGCGGACCCCTGGATTTTTGGCCCTCAAAAATCACCAAAGGGGGGACCAACGGAAATTGAAATTCTAATTTAGATGCTAAATACATAAAAAATTAAAATCTAGTGTTATCTCAAAAATATTTATTTAATGAAATCGACTAAAAAATTCAAAAAATCACCAAAGAGGGAATCTAAGATTTCGATTTTTGACAAAACATTTTTTGAAGATGACATCAGATTTCGAAGTGTTATCCATTTTTTGAGTCATTTGACATCAAAATGAAATTTCGACTTTTTCGATTACTTAAGTCGCTGCTTTGGTGATTTTTGAGGGTCAAAATAACGAATCTTTGAGCGCTTTGAGGCCCCCCAAGTTAAGATCGATTGGGCTGAAATTTTTCACAGGTTAGTTTTCAAGCCGATATTAAAAGAGGTATGGTTGGTTTTCAAAATTCGACAAAACCCATATGGCTGCCACCCTACTGTCTATCCACCTTTCTTTCATATTATGTGCTGTAAAATATAAAAATATTTCTTTCTTAAGGGTGATACGGTCAAAATTGTGTCAAGGGAAAACGCGTGTAAATCGCTGAAATCGTTTATTTAAAAAATCAAATTAAATTTCTTTTTCAAGTTTAATTAGTATAAAATCCAGGAAAAATATTCAGTTAGGCTTCCGCTTTTCCAAATCCGAATTGCCGGGCCTTACGCTTAACCCCTGCCATCAGATTTTGTACAGCCACCTTGTCCACCTTCTTCGCCGCAGAAAAACAGTTTGCCTTTAACTGCTGCTCGTCCTTAGCAGTTTTTTTGGACTTCTTTAGGTTCCGCTTGACAATAGCCCAGTATTTCTCAATTGGGCGGAGCTCTGGCATGTTGGGAGGGTTCTTGTCCTTGGGAACCACCTGCACGTTGTTGGCGGCGTACCACTCCATGGCCTTTTTACCGTAATGGCAAGATGCCAAATCCGGCCAAAACAGTACGGAACAACAGTGTTTCTTCAGGAAAGGCAGCAGACGTTTATTCAAACACTCTTTCACGTAAATTTCTTGGAAGCTATGAAAGTGCTGCTTTTCAAGCCACAGGTACAGATGGCTTGTCAAACCAGATATTTCTTCGCGAACTTTGACAGTTTCATGTGCTTGAAAATATCTGCTACCTTTCCCATTCCTTTTGCCGTATAAAACTCCTGTCCCGGAAGCTGCTTGTAGTCGGCTTTGACGTAGGTTTCGTCGTCCATTACCACGCAGTCAAACTTCGTCAGCATCGTCGCGTACAGCCTCCGGATCGCGCTTTGGCCGTCGTATTTTGTTTATCATCGCGATTTGGAGTCACTACCTTCTTGTAAGTCGATAGTCCGGCTCATTTTTTGGCTCGATTCACGGTTGTAGACGATACACCCAGCTTATTTGCGGCATCTCGGAGAGACAGGTTAGGGTTTCGCTTGAAACTATCGGCAACTCTCTTTGTCGTCTCAGCGGCTTCCGGTTTTCGATTTCCCCCCGATCCAGACTTCCTGGCTGTCGACAAACGTTCCCCAAACACTTTAATTACATTTGTAACGGTTGATTTGGCAACTTTTAGCGATTTTGCCAGCTTTGCGTGCGAGAGCTCGGATTTTCACGATGCACGAGCAAAATTTTGATACGCTGCTCTTCTTCCTTGATCGGCATTTTGACAACTGAAGAGTGAATTCCAAAATCAAAATAGGTGCAACATCCTACACACACACCTTCAAAATGAGGGGTGTTCAGGTTTTTTAAATGCAAAATTGAAAGAAATACGTCAAATTGATATTGACCAACTTTTGACCTATCACCCTTTAAGCAAGATCTGAATCCGTAGTTGAATAAAGAAAAATAAACAAATTTAAAATCTGGTTTCAAGTTGTTTTATTAGTTTATTTATAAGTAATCAATAATCAATTTTACTTAACATTGTTAAATTTTAAATTTTTGTCACGTTATATCAATACATTTAGATATGATAGATAAAATCTGACAAATTATTGATCTCCCAGACGCCACAATCTTCTAAAATCAGCTATTAGAGCATTTGCAGCAAAAATGCTGTTCCCCTATGAATCTGTCAAATATTTATTGTACAATTTGAGAAATTTAAATTATTTGATTGGAATTTTAATTGATCCTTTATTCAGTGACTTTTTTATGAAATTACATCTTATCAAATCAAGGAAATTCCTTCGACTTTCGAATGAGTTTGATTAAGATCTATGATTTTTTTTTTTCAAATGATATAAATCAGGAAAAACACTCAATTCTGAGAACATGGTAATTTCTAAAAGAGATTCGCGGGCCACAAAAAGACAGCCGCGGGGCAAATATGGCCCCAATTAATGATGGTAAACCTGGCTCGAAAAATGATTTCCCTGGTACTGTTCTCGAAAAACTGACGCTTCAACTTGACTTATTGTCAAAAAAAAGTTGAAGAAAGGGCTCTCAATCAACATCCTCCAAAGACGTTTCAATCGTTCCCTCCACTGAAAGGGACACCACAAACATATCAATCGCCAAACGTTAAGCGCCGCCGTGGAAACAATGGAGTATCACTATATTCTTCTACAATGACTGGAACGAAGTCTGTTGATCTCAGTGATCTTTCAGTCCCTTTCATTGTACCTCCACCCCCGACACCTAAATCCTGGCTATACTTAGCTGGACCTCAGCCCCAGATAAGGATGAATTTGTGGATCAGCCAAAAAACTTCAACCGATGGCCTATGACTCCTGTTCCATTGGTTCAACTTATCCCGCCAACTGTGGAAGCAACTACCCCGAATTCAATCAGCACGGTTCGGTCCTCTACAGCACCGATTTCTTCGAAGTTGCCGCCGCTCATTGGGATTCTGCACTGGGACACAACGAATTGAGCACTTTAGAGACCTCAGAGTCCCTCGACTCAGTCGCGCAGTTTCCAGCCAGCGTCATCAGCCGTCCCAGCCCTGAGTTCGATCATGGTAATGAGGCTCTCCAGCCTGCATTCCCAGACAAGTATTTATTTTCTTCGAGAACATTATCTCTGTGTGATAATATTTTACACCATCACAGGCGCTTCGAGAGCTACCAACATTTATTTCCCGCAAGTGGCTCGGCATTTTCTTCTTGGGAATCCACACAAGGATGCATCGACTTGAGCTTTATGGAGACCCCGGAGCCCTTCGACTCAGTCGCGCTGTTTCCTGCCTGCGTTTTCAGTCGTCCTGACCCTGAGTTTGTTGGAGATGACGGGGTTTTCCAGGCCTCCTTTCCACTCTAACACAGATGCAGTCCGTCAAATCTTCCGGACCTCGTTAATCATATCTCTTCTTCTGGGACTCCAGCACCGGGACGCAACGAACTAGGAATTACGGAGACCCCTGAGCCCTTCGACTCAGTCGCGCTGATTCCAGCCAGCGTCAACAGTCTTCCCGACCCTGAGTTCGTCTGTGGTGAAGGGGTTCTCCAGTCTGCGTTATCTGGCAAGTATTATATCACCGACAGTCCTTCTCCGCCTGATGGAATTTGCCTTTCCAGTGATCGTCGTTCCTGTTCTGCTTCTGATTCAGCCGATTCGATTAACATTTACTATCAGAATGTTGGTGGTGTCTATGCTTGCTTGATTGACTACTTCCTTGCCATTTCGTATTACTGGTACGACATTATCGCCTTTACTGAAACATGGCTTAACGGCCGCACTCTATCTGGTCAGGTTATCGGCTCTGATTACGCAGTGTTTCGTTGCGATCGAAATCCACTCAACAGCAAAAAGTCGACCGGAGGCGGTGTGTTACTTGCCATTAAATCTAAACTCCGTGCCATGCTTATTGAAGACGATTCTTGGGTTAATGTGGAAATACTTTGGACCCGCATCGATCTTGGTGATCGAAAACTCTATGTGTGCGTAGTGTACGTGCCTCCTGATCGTTCCAGTGACCGAATCTTTTTTACGTTGCCTCTTTAAAGTCAGTTCCATTTGCTCTCCTGAAGATGACATCCTCGTCATCGGCGACTTCAACATGCCTGGCTTGAAATGGTACTTTTCACAAGGTGGCTTTCTATTTCCAGATCCTGCGTGTCCTTCTTTCACGGCCCCCTGCAGCGTCTACTTAAATGCCTTAAGTACAGTGACTCTACGTCAGATAAATAACATTGAAAACGAAAACGGTAGGATGCTTGACCTCTGCTTTGTTAACGAAGGGTTCAGGATTCCGACGATCGATTTAGCTCCCGCTCCACTCGTCAAAGCTGTCCTACAGCACCCAGCTCTAGTGGTCTCACTCGGTGCCGCTAGGTTATATTCTCCCATTGAGAAAACGTCTTACTATAAAGATTTCAAGAATATGGATTCCGAAGCTATTGTGCGCGTTCTGGAATCCATCGAATGGGAAGTCGAGCTGCAGAGAAATTTACGAATATCTTTAATTACACCATCGATCGCTATGTGCCGAAACGTAGCGTAGGTGCTAATCTACGGACTCCGTGGGTCACTAAAGAACTGCGGCAACTGAAGACAGCTAAAAAACGTGCTCTTCGTAACTATAACAAGCACGAGTCGCTCTATGCTCAGAACGAATACCGCAAACTGAACTCGGCATACTTATAAAAAGACCAGTAACCGCTGCTACCAGAATTATCTTAATCGGCTACAGCGAAACTTCAAGACCAGTTCGAAAATTTTTTGGAAGCACGTTAAAAATCAGCGGAAAGAAACAGGGCTCCCGTCTCACATGTTTCTGGACAACAACACAGCTGATTTCGACCCCGAAATTTGTGGCTCTTCGCCGGGAAATTCTCAAGCATATTTACAACTGAGGGCATTTCTTTAGAGCAACTAGCCAGGGCTGTCCGGAATATTTTACCCTTAGGTTCATCTTTGAATGGATTCCTAATTGAAGAGGCAGCCATCTTGAAAGCGACAGCAAAGTTGAAGAATTCAACCTCTGCGGGCCCGGACGGTATACCAGCAACTTTTTTGAAGCGATTTATGCCACTTTTACTGACTTCCATCAAATAAATTTTTCAATCATCGATCGACAACGCAAGAAGGAGGAAGGAAGCTCATATGTTTCCTGTCCACAAAAAAGGGGACAAGCGAGATGTTAGCAACTACCGTGGGATATCAGTTCTATGCGCGATATCCAAACTCTTTGAACTGGTTGTTATGGATCCTGTTTTCTCGTTCTGCAAGCCTCACATTTCCAACGACCAGCATGGATTCATGCCTAAACGATCCACAACTACCAACTTACTGAGCCTCAAATCTTTCGTTCAAGAGTGCTTTGCCAGGAAGACCCAAACAGACGCCATTTACACTGATCTCTCTGCTGCGTTCGACAAGGTGAACAATAGATATTGCTATTGCAAAGCTAGGACGCTTAGGGTTCTGTGGACCTCTACTGGATTGATTCCGAAGTTATTTAACGGGACGGAAATTATCCGTTCGAACTGGTGAATCTTTTTCCAGGCAATTCCTTGTCCCCTCAGGTGTGCCCCAAGGAAGCCATTTAGGACCGATAATTTTCGTAATCTACGTCAATGGCGCACTCTCGCTTCTTGACGGCACAAAACTCGCTTATGCTGATGACCTGAAACTTTTTCACGCCATAAACAACCAAGATGACATCGACTTTTTACAGCAGCAATTTTCCGTATTTGCTCACTGGTTTGACATTAACTGCCTGCCGTTGAACCGCAGCAAATGCTCGGTTATATCAGCGGCACACTCTTCATGCTGAGTACATCCTTGGAAGCGATACCATCACCCGAGTCGAACACATCAACGATCTAGGAGTTATCCTCGATCGACGGCTGGAGTACAAGACTCACACGAACTATGTTGTTGACAAAGCTTCTAGAAATCTTGGATTCCTGTTTCGCATGGCCAAAGACTTCAAAGACGTGTATTGCCTTAAAAGTCTTTATTGCTGCATAGTTCGTCCCATCCTCGAGTACGCATCAGCTGTCTGGTGCCCCTTCTATCAGAACGGAGCTGAACGAACCCTGAAAACGGGCCCCTCGGGATTCCACACGTAGGTGCTAATCTACGGACTCCGTGGGTCACTGCGGCAACTGAAGACAGCTATAAAACGTGCTCTTCGTAACTTTAACAAGCACGAGTCGCTCTACGCTCAGAATGAATACCGCAAACTGAACTCGGCATATTTATAAAAAGACTAGTAAGTGCTGCTACCAGAATTATGTATCTTAATCGGCTACAGTGAAACTTCAAGACCAGTACGAAAAATTTTTGAAAGCACGTAAAAAATCAACGGAAAGAAACAGGGCTCCCGTCTCACATGTTTCTGGACAACAACACAGCTGATTCCGACCCCGAAATTTGTGAGCTCTTCGCCGGGAAATTCTCAAGCGTCTCTACAACTGAGGGCATCAGCTGTCTGGTGCCCCTTCTATCAGAACGGAGCTGAACGAATCGAGGCTATACAGCGGCGCTTCTTGCGGTATGCCCTACGTCACTTGAATTGGCACGATCCGTTTCGTCTGCCAAGCTACGAAAATCGTTGCCGCCTCATAGACTTGGATACGCTTCAAGTTCGTAGGAACGCTACTCGAGCTCTGGTTGTGGCTGACCTACGACCCCGAGGATTAAGAAACCAGCATTTGCAGCTTTACGTTCCCATTCTTCTGAACAACTATGGGGCCAACAGCGCATTTGTCGGAATCTTAAAAACTTTAAATCGTTTTTCTGAGTATTTAGACGTTGACGTTTCGAGAAATGTGTTCCGAAGGAAAATATTAGACGTGTCCAGAATTGTGTCGAGTGGATTTTAATTTTAGAAAGTTATTTAGGATTAAGTTATCATTTGGATCAACATGTGATCCGTTGATTTTTTTATACAAATAAATAAATATAAAATACGGCGCTCAAAATCTTCAGACAATCGAGAAGAAAGTTCTTCAAATTTTGTAACGGAACCATATGGCGACCTGTACATATTCATTCTTACACTCGGTCACGGTGTTTCGTTTTTGGTAGACATCTCCTTGACAGGACATTTTTCGGATGGGAACATCACCCCCACAGCATCACATAACGATCCCGCTTTCATATGCTTAGTGTGTATCTGGAACCTGGATCTGGAAATGGAAACTGTAAATAAGAGTAACGAACCAGGAGTGGACATTTTAAGCTTATTTACTCTAAAATTCGGAATCTCGAATAATGCCACGAAGTGCATCTCCCCCGTGATAATAAAACACACAAAGATTACAATTGATCCCCTCCGGATAATGACTCCTAGAATCACAGGGGAAAACCTAATTTGAACTAAGTTCATACAGGTGCTTTTGACAGATGTTTGAACTTATTTTCTGTCCTAAGATCGTCCTGTAATTTTCAGCTGTTGGCATTTTTTCTTCCGAATTCTTTAATTTTTCACTTAACCAACCATCTTCCTAAAGTTCTCTCTGTCAACTGACTACTGAGAGCTGTTAGGTACAAAAAAGATTATTAGTTCTACACAAAATAATTTTAGGAAACCATTTTAAAAATTTCCTTCTACTTTCAGGGTGGCATGTACTTGCTGCAGCTGCTCGACTGGTACAGCGCTTCAATTTCAGTCATCCTAATATGTCTGATAGAGGTAATTGGCGTCGCGTGGATTTACGGAATCGCCAACTTCATTCGGGACGTTGAATTCATGATCGACCGCCCAGTTGCACGCTTCTGGGCGCTAGCCCTTAAGTACGTGACCCCCTCCATTTTGACGGTAAGCGTGCTTTTTGATTTCAGTACAAAACATATTATTGTAACAAAACACCTTTTCTGAATTCTAGTTTATGTTCTTCACCACGATCATCTTCAACACGGAAGCGACCTACAACGGTGTGATTTACCCAAGATGGGCTATCGCCGTAGGTTGGATGAGCTGCCTTGCATCGATAGTATGCATCCCCGGATACGCGATCTATAAGCTGCGAACATCAAAGGGTTCAATTATGACGGTAAATAGTGTTCGATTTATTTTTAAAAAGGAATTCACAACATATTGATTTTTTTTATTCAGCGGATCAAGTATCATTTGATACCTATTGACTGGAGTCCAGCCGACTTGTCCCAGAAAGTTTTGTGGAAAGCACACATTGGAAGGATCAACATATAAAACGAAACAGTTAAAAAAATATTTGAATTTATTTATAAGTCATAAGTATTTAAGAACAGAATTCATTGATAAAATGCACCAGTAGTTCATTTTCCAGCATAGTCATGTGAGAACCCTCAATAAAGCGCAAAAAGACCTCGTCCACCGTACATTCGGACAGCCCGTAGTCGTCCTCAATATCGGTCACCGATTTTTCCGAAGGCCGAACCAAGGTTATGGGGACATTGAGTCCCTTGAAATCAGTCACATCCATCAGTGTTGCCAGTTTTACTCTTTTGAACAGTGCTTCGGTCATCTTGGCGATGTATTCGGAGGAGTATTTGCTTTGCTGTTTGAAGAGCTCAGTAAGTTTTCTGAGGCGATCTTCAAATGAAGTTCCTCTCAGGATCGGCGTTATTTGTTCCATTGTGAGGGTGGGAAAAACAACATTGATCATGTTCACCATGAGTACGTTTTGGATGTTTTCATCGGTTGTGTTTCCGCTTAGGGATTTCTGAGCCATCATCTGTAGGAATTTCGGGGCACCATCCAAAAGCAGAAGCCTTCCGTACATGCCTTTAGCGTAGAGTCGTTTTGAAATTTCCATTGCAATAATCGAGCCGAACGAATACGCTACAATAGTGTAGTTGTCGTACTCACACAGAACGGTTTCGTATAGCTCGTCAAAGACGCGATCGACAATTTCCTTCAACGTATCACACTCAATTGTATTCATCAGTTGAAGAAGATACACCGGAGCTTTGACATTTTCGGCAATTGTATTCCACACATTTCCTGCAACTCCTTCCATACCAGGGATGATAAGAATCGGACGACCCGTATCGTTTGCCGAGCGCAATCTCAGGATTGTGTTGTTGCTCGTGATTTCATTCCCCAAATTCCGTAGAAGTAGCTGAGCGCCTACTTGTGTTGTTTCGACGTTGTCTGTATTCGTCGGCTCTGCACTAGATTCTTGTTCCTTCGCTTCCACAAGTGTATTTAGTTTGGAGAAAGTCAATGTCCTCAACTCCTGGGGAGAAAGAACTAGGTCAAAGTCTCGTTCCAATACCTGCTTGATCTCTACGGCCATCAGTGAGTCCATTCCAATATCTGCCAGTGTGCTCTCCATTGAAATTGATTTCAGCTCCCTAATGTTCATGATGCTCATAACTGCTTCTATCAGATTGAAATTGCTTCCCAATCTCTTTTCTGCTACTACCATACTTGCAACTACCGGGTGATCGCAGGTCAAAAGCTGATCAAGCTCTTGCAGGCAAGAAGTAATACGCTGTTGTAGTGTACCACCAATCTCCATATCAATCTTATCTTCAGCCATGTCTGCCACCAGTCCTACATCCCCAATTGCTCCCCACTGGATAGCTTTCCCAGGCAGTCCCTCAGCATGTCTACGTTCAATAATACGCTCCATCACCGAGTTCGCCATTCCGTAGTTACTTTGACCCGCATTGCCACGTCCACAGGAAACACTTGAAAAAACTACGAAATGTTTCAGTTCCGGACACAACCTACGACTAGCCTCATCCAAATAAGCCGTTGCATCAGCCTTCGGCGCCAAACAGTTGCTAAACTTCTCCTTGGTTTGATTTTCCAAAATGGAGTCACTCAAGTGAACTGCCAAATTAAAGATAGCTGCTACAGGGCCATGTTGACCAGCCTCAGACAACAGATCACTACATCCGTTGAAGGTAGAAATGTTCGCTGTACTCACATGCACCTGAACGCCGTAGTTTTGCCACAACCTTAAAAGAAACATTCAATTTCAACAAATTTACGAAAACAACTTCAAGTAAAACATACTCAATCCTATATTCCTGGTAGCGATTGCTGATACCCCGGCTAGAACTCAACAGCAACTTTCGACACCCTCGAAGCACCAACCAATCGGCCAACTCCAATCCGAACCCACCTAGGCCTCCAACGATAACGTAAACCTGTTCCGGGTTGCAGTGTACCCTGGGAGTGTACGAAATCGGCAACGTTGCTTCGGATCCCTCCTCAGCGCGTATCTTCAACAGTACCTTTCCGATGTGTTTTCCACTGGCCAGATAGCGAATCGCCTTCTCCAGCTCGTTGGCCTCAAATACCGTAGTCTTGAGTGGTTTTATCATGCCGGTTGCTAAAGCTTCATCCAGTGCGTCTTTCAGAACCTGTTTATGATGAACAATTGATCAGGATAACCAAAAAAAACTTCGAAACTAAAAATTATGTACCTTCTTCCTTTCCCACGAGTCCGTGAACAGTGCATCCAACATAACGCTGGTAAAGGTAATTCCCTTACGGAATATTTCCATAGCAAGTTTGGAGTTCTTGGACATGTCGTATTTACCGATTTCTAAAAAGTGGCCTCCAGGAGCCA
Organism: Uranotaenia lowii; assembly: GCF_029784155.1. NCBI lineage: Eukaryota > Metazoa > Arthropoda > Insecta > Diptera > Culicidae > Uranotaenia > Uranotaenia lowii. The sequence goes on from NC_073692.1 coordinate 31,268,880, forward strand.
AACAGCGCAGAGACGCTTGAAGCTTCTCCTCAGACAACGAGTTCAGCACATAATCTACACCCTTTCCATTGGTTCTGGTTTTAACCATCTGCTCGAAGGAAGTGTCCCGTGAATTCCCGATGTTCCGAGCCTTCAACTGCGGGAACAAATTTAGCAAATACTCTCGCTTTTCCTCGGTACTAACCGTGGTGAACACCTTAAGTCCATTGGCAAAGGCCATCTGAATTGCTGCCAGCCCAACACCTCCACATCCCGAGTGGATCAAAATAGTCCTGCCCTTTCGCACCTTGGCGTACAGATAATACGCCATGCAAACGGTTCCGTAGACGATAGGGATTGTTGCAGCCTCCTCCAGGCTCCAATTATCCGGAACATCCCAAGTAAGACCCGGATCATAGCTAACCATTGTTCCCAGAGCTCCGCTTCCCATGGCACCCATCACTCGACGACCGTCTTCGGTAATCCCGGAGAATTCGTACCCCAATTGACACTCTTCCTGAAGTCTGTTGAGGGCCATAATATTAGAGGCAAGTCTTCCGGTAGCGATCATCACATCTCTGAAGTTCAACGAACTGTACATGACCCGAGCTTTGTTCGGAATGTCGCTGACCTCATTTAGGGAACCAGTGAACCACATCATGGAGGATAGGTCACCTTTCGTTTGACAGTTGGCGTAGCAGTGATTGGGAACGGATTTGGTTTCCACCGTTTTGGGAAGCAGAGCATGGCGATAGCTTCCCCAAACTCCGTTCCGGAAGATGTTGATAGCTAGACCTAAGTTCAGTTGTTTCTTGTAAAAAGGTTCGTCCATTGAGAAGGGAGGTGCAATGGGGTCATCTATCAAGAAACAACGAATGTGATGAAGTTTCGGTTCCTTGCGAATACAATTCACTAAGCCGATGATTCCAGAAGTGGGTTGATGCTCAGCGTAAAGGACTACGGGTCCATTTTTAGAAGCCTGTTGCAACTCCTCAAGCCAATCGAAGTTTTGCTGATCAACACATATGGCTGTGGGTACTTCACAGAGTGATTTGGTTCTTCTTTGGAGTAAGAGCAAGGTTTCGTTCTGATCCAGATTTAAAGTAGCGATATGGTTGAAGTTTTCGGGTGGATTAAACGTCTTCGGATCGTAATCAGCTGATTCTCGAAGTAGGATAAATCCTCCTGGAACTAAAACTGATGAGACCTGTTGCATGAAGCTTAGATTTGTCAGTTTATCATCAGTAATCACGAAGAGGATGTTTGAACTGTCACTCAGCTTTTCGTTCTTGACAGCTACGTTTGATAACTTAACATCTTCCGTAGAGATAAGTGTTAGAGAGGATTGTACTAGAGGAAGATCTGCTACAGCGTCATCGAATAATTGAACTATTGGTGCCATTTTTTTACTATGAAGTTCAACAGCACTGACGACTTTATTCGGGATGTTCTCTAAAGCTAGTTGAACGCACATTCGGATGGCTTCCGTCGAAGAAACTGTAGCATTCGAATGGTAAGGAACAAAATTGTATGTCTCCAACACCGGTACTCCTGGTGGATTTCTCCGAGTGATCACATTCACCTGGGGATTCGAAATCACAACTCCTCCGCATATCATCACATTGGTTCTCGGACAACTTCGTGCAGTGAAGTATTCTTGACCATCGCCATCAACCTCCAATGCAGCCAAGTGAGCTTGTGGAACTATGGTTACCTTTTCGATTGCCGTTGGAACCATCAGCGATCTGGTGTCATTACTAATGATCCCAATTTGAAGCAAACAATCTAAAAACGCCACCCAATTGTTCTTCCACTGAACCTTGGCTACTGTTCCATCAACCCGGGTCTCCAAAACCGATTTGAACAGGTCAGTATAATGGTACCCTCGAAGGCGAAGTTCTTTGTAGAAATCTCTCGCATACACCGTCACCGAAGAGCTACTTTGTTCCACCATCTGTGGGATGCAATAATCTTCCGCTACGCTCCTTGCATATCCGGTTACCACAACAGTTTCTCCCTCCAGAATCTGAAAGTATACTCTTTGAGCATCAATATTTAATAAGAATGACTTCAAAATCTCACCTCAAAATATCCGGACACCTCCTGCATCGCCACCGTCAGCATAACGATCTGCCCTTTGCCAACCGAGGTTGCCCTCAGAAACTGCACATCTTCAAACTCAATGGGGCAATCCTTGAGGACCGTATGGGTCACCGAGGCCAGGAAGTCCCACACCAGATGCAGGTATCCGGTAGCCGGGAACAGAACCCGCCCATCGATACAATGGCCGGCCACGAACTTGAACTCCTGCTCCGACAGCGATATCTTGTAGCTCTGGGAGCCAGTCGAACTAACCGTTCCAGCCCAGCCGAAATTGGCGACGAAAGCCGATTCACGGTGATCCCAACCGATGAGTGGGGCGATCATTCGGGTTCCACGGGACACCGGGAAGCGGACCTCAGGGTAGAGTTTGGAGATTTGAAGGTTTTGGGAGGAGGTTTGTAAGCTGAAATAATGAAAAAAAAAGTGTAAGTTTAGAGTTTTAACGAAGATCATATGATGTAAGCAACTTACTGTCCAATTTTGGTTAACAGCCGTTGAACGACATCCGCATCGTCTGAACCCGACGGAAGGTAGGCCGATTTTAGATTCATAATAGCTAAAGCATTTTCACTTGACAAAGGTCCATCAAACTCCAACACCGTCGTATGTTTGGGTACGTTGTTTAGTAGATTCAGAATGGATTTCGTATTGTGCATGTTGAACGTTTCAAATATGGATACCGTTTCCGGTAAAGTTGAAGTCAACCATCGGCTGGTAGGCTGGATGGCAGTCGAGGTGACGGATTTGACGATCTGTCGAAGTTTGTTGTTGAAGGCCTCGTTCTCAGTTGAACAGTGAAGACTCGTGAAGGGTAGTTCTTCAGTCAGGAATCCAGTACATCGCAGCTGACGAATCTGCTCAACAATGTTGGTCTCAGTTCCACTGATAACTCCAAAGCTATTTTCGTCGTTGGTGAAGAGATTCTCAGCTATGAGTGGGTTGAGACATTGGTTTAGTTTGACAAATGCCGAAACGTGCGATTCAACCTTGCATTGCGAGTAGAGACAGCCGTGCCAGAGGGCAAATTTCAGTGCCTGCTCCAAGGATAGGCAGTGATCGAGGTAGGCACAAGTAAACTGACCTATCGAGTGCCCGGCGTAGAAATCAAGTTCTACTCCGATTGACTGGAGGAGGTTGACGATCACCAGCTGCAATACGGTGGTGCCAACCATGCTGTAGAGAATACAATCTTGATCGGAGGGCTTGATCAGTAGATCGAACTTGAACGATTGAAGGAACTGGTTGCATTTGATGAAAGTTGACTCAACTTGAGGAAACTGTCTGAGGTTATCTAGGTCTTGGCGCCAATGGACGTTGACGCCACCGAAAATAGCTACGACGGGAAGATTTTCCAGTTTGATGCGATCGACTGCGTGATTACGCAACAAAGCCGGTTTATCTCCGTTCTTGCTGTAAATTCCGAATCCACGATAACGATGACCAGGAATTTCCTGCTGTTGAATGTTGCAGAGTAGTGCAATAAATTCTGCATCCAGAGGATGCTTAGCAATATCTTGTAGCATAACATTAACGGCTTCTCGGGTTCTTCCAGACCAAACTACTAAACGAGGTAGATCGTCCTCCGGTAGCCCGTAATTTCTTTTCTGTTTCAAATTACGGCGCAACAAGGAATGAGCGTTTGCACCTCCAAATCCAAAAGAGTTTATAGCTACCAGTGAGCCATCTAAAGGAGTTGACTCGCTAACCACCTTAAGGCGTCCTTCGACTAGTGAAGAAATCGTCGGCTTATTCTCCGTAAAGTTGATGTTCGGCGGAATCAAGCCGTTCTCCATAGCAATGATACATTTAGCGATCGAACAAACTCCAGCCGCGGCCTCCGTATGTCCGATGCTAGATTTCACCGAACCCACCAGAAGACTACCTTGGCGATCCTTACAGTAAACTCGATCGATTGCTGCGCATTCTTCCGGATCACCAACAAATGTTCCTGTACTGTGAGCTTCAACGTAGTTCACTTCAGTCGGATTTATTCCAATTTCCTGATAAAAGTCATCCAAAAGCTGCTGTTGTACGGCTCCCGAGGGAAAAGTGATACCTTCCGGCTTAAATCCATCACAGTTTGTCTTGGTATGCACCACTTGACAGTAAACTCGCTTAGCATCTTTAGCCTTCTGCAGAAATACTGCACAAATAGCCTCCGATCGAGAGTAACCCGAAGCATCCTTATCGAAGGGTCTACAATACCCGTTCTTCGCCAACACTCCGAGCAACGCAAACTGATACGTGATGTAGGGATGCAGAGTCAAATTCGAACCAAGCACTAGTGCCGAATCACAAATCCCATTCTTGATATTCTTATACGCTATGTCGAAGGCATACATCGAACTACTGCAGGCCGTATCGATCACAAAGTTTGGCCCCTTAAGATCCAACGTATAAGCCAACCGATTAGCTAGTTGAGATTTTGCACACCCCAACATCCCAAGACCTTCGGGAGGGCACGTATCGAACACCATCCTAACTTCCGACTCCGAAAAGCACACTCCACAAAAAACTCCTGTCCGCGATCCCCGAATACTCTCCGGATTAACACCGGCATCCAAAATAGCCTCGTAAGCATGTTCCAACAAAACGCGCTGCTGCGGATCCATCGTGTCCTGCTGCCTTCGTCCAATCCCAAAAAATCCACTATCAAACTTATCCAAATTGTTCACCTTTCCGGTGCGCCTCGGCATATCGGCCTTCGTATGGCGCCAGCGCAGTTCCCGATCATCGACCAAATCCCGCTTGTCGTACAAATTCCGCGCAAACTCGGTCATCCCATTGGACTGCGGAAACCGTCCCGAGATTCCCGATATCACTACACCTCCATTCACCGGATAACCACCGGAACCGGAAAACGCTTTCTCCGACGACAACTGAGACATGGTTTTTAGATTAACGAATGAACCGCGGTATCGATTGGTTTAAGTTTGGGAACTAGAATCGGTTCTATCGGCTATTTATAGGCGAAAACTCTATGACCTAGACCAAAACCCGAAAATGGTCATTTGCATAAATTGGTGAGTTAGAATCAATTATCTAAGCTGGGTTCGATACTTCGATTGTTCTATCGTAGCTGCATTCGTTGCATAATTTATCGGGTTTCTAGTTATGGTGAAAGTTAGAAGACACCGTTAAAAAATTTCTTTGGCAAAAATCTTAACTGTTTTGAAGCTAAGAAAATTAACAAAAAAAAAATTTCAAATACAATCAATTTCCAATGGAATTATTTTATAATGGAATAAAATTTAAAAAAAAATCTTAATAAACTGTGTTTCAAATCATAGAGAAAATAACTTAGGTTGGAAATGTTGGAAAGAGAGAAATACAGGAAGAAAGCAAGTGAGAAAACTGATAGAGAAAGAGAGAAAAAGAAACCCAATGAGAAAGAGAACGTATGACAAAGATTAAAACCAGTCAGAAAGCAAGTGAGCGTGTAAGATAAAGATAGTGAAAAGATAGTGATAGAGATAGAGAAAGAGATATAAATAGAGATAGAGATAGAGAAAGAGAAAGAGATATAAATAGAGGTAGAGATAGAGATAGAGATAGAGATAGAGCTAGAGATAGAGATAGAGATAGAGATAGAGATAGAGATAGAGATAGAGATAGAGATAGAGATAGAGATAGAGATAGAGATAGAGATAGAGATAGAGATAGAGATAGAGATAGAGATAGAGATAGTGATAGAGATAGAGATAGAGATAGAGATAGAGATAGAGATAGAGATAGAGATAGAGATAGATATAGAGATAGATATAGAGATAGAGATAGAGATAGAGATAGAGATAGAGATAGAGATAGAGATAGAGATAGAGATAGAGATAGAGATAGAGATAGAGATAGAGATAGAGATAGAGATAAAGAAAGAGATAAAAAGTTTTTTCAGTACATAACTACTGACACCCTTGTCTTATTGATCGTTTTGAAAATTCAATTTAAAATACCTGATGTAAAGCTTGCTGAAAGATTTAAAATAGAAAACATAAAATTTAATTGTGAGAGTTCAAAAGATTCAAAACATAATATTTTTTCCAAATTTGTGAAACTCTAAGAAAATTCCTACTTTGACTTTAAAAAATTCGAGTAATTCTATCTGTGTCAATAAAATCAGCTGATTTCTCAAACTACAAATTATTCAAATCAAGACATCAGTACCAGGCCAATTCGCGAAGAAAGCATAGTGTGAGCTAACCGAATTACCACCCTGTTGACCTTTTGAAGCCATTTCTAAGTTCAACGACACCTCGGGCTAAGCAGTTGAGTTTGTTATTATGTCTTTTTGAACTCCTCACCAAATTCGGGTTCAACGTCGTTCAATGGAGTGAATGAAATTTTTCAGTAATTTTTTTCTTTTTTTGTCTTACCTCAATTTTGTCATTATATTTTTCAATTTTTGCCATTCTTGTAATTTTTGTAATTTTTATAATTTTTGTAGTTTTTGTCCTTTTTGTAATTTTTGAACTTTTGTAATTTTTGTCATTTATGTCATTTTCGTAATTTTTGTATTTTCGTAATTTTTGTCATTTTTGTCATTTTTGTAATTTTTGTAATTTTTGTCATTTTTGTAATTTTTGTAATTTTTGTAATTTTTGTAATTTTTGTAATTTTTGTAATTTTTGTAATTTTTGTAATTTTTGTAATTTTTGTAATTTTTGTAATTTTTGTAATTTTTGTAATTTTTGTAATTTTTGTAATTTTTGTAATTTTTGTAATTTTTGTAATTTTTGTAATTTTTGTAATTTTTGTAATTTTTGTAATTTTTGTAATTTTTGTAATTTTTGTAATTTTTGTAATTTTTGTAATTTTTGTAATTTTTGTAATTTTTGTAATTTTTGTAATTTTTGTAATTTTTGTAATTTTTGTAATTTTTGTAATTTTTGTAATTTTTGTAATTTTTGTAATTTTTGTAATTTTTGTAATTTTTGTAATTTTTGTAATTTTTGTAATTTTTGTAATTTTTGTAATTTTTGTAATTTTTGTAATTTTTGTAATTTTTGTAATTTTTGTAATTTTTGTAATTTTTGTAATTTTTGTAATTTTTGTAATTTTTGTAATTTTTGTAATTTTTGTAATTTTTTGTAATTTTTGTAATTTTTGTAATTTTTGTAATTTTTGTAATTTTTGTAATTTTTGTAATTTTTGTAATTTTTGTAATTTTTGTAATTTTTGTAATTTTTGTAATTTTTGTAATTTTTGTAATTTTTGTAATTTTTGTAATTTTTGTAATTTTTGTAATTTTTGTAATTTTTGTAATTTTTGTAATTTTTGTAATTTTTGTAATTTTTGTAATTTTTGTAATTTTTGTAATTTTTGTAATTTTTGTAATTTTTGTAATTTTTGTAATTTTTGTAATTTTTGTAATTTTTGTAATTTTTGTAATTTTTGTAATTTTTGTAATTTTTGTAATTTTTGTAATTTTTGTAATTTTTGTAATTTTTGTAATTTTTGTAATTTTTGTAATTTTTGTAATTTTTGTAATTTTTGTAATTTTTGTAATTTTTGTAATTTTTGTAATTTTTGTAATTTTTGTAATTTTTGTAATTTTTGTAATTTTTGTAATTTTTGTAATTTTTGTAATTTTTGTAATTTTTGTAATTTTTGTAATTTTTGTCATTTTTGTAATTTTTGTAATTTTTGTAATTTTTGTAATTTTTGTAATTTTTGTAATTTTTGTAATTTTTGTAATTTTTGTAATTTTTGTAATTTTTGTAATTTTTGTAATTTTTGTAATTTTTGTAATTTTTGTAATTTTTGTAATTTTTGTAATTTTTGTAATTTTTGTAATTTTTGTAATTTTTGTAATTTTTGTAATTTTTGTAATTTTTGTAATTTTTGTAATTTTTGTAATTTTTGTAATTTTTGTAATTTTTGTAATTTTTGTAATTTTTGTAATTTTTGTAATTTTTGTAATTTTTGTAATTTTTGTAATTTTTGTCAATTTTGTAATTTTTGTAATTTTTGTAATTTTTGTAATTTTTTCTAATTTTTGTAATTTTTGTAATTTTTGTAATTTTTGTAATTTTTGTAATTTTTGTAATTTTTGTAATTTTTGTAATTTTTGTAATTTTTGTAATTTTTGTAATTTTTGTAATTTTTGTAATTTTTGTAATTTTTGTAATTTTTGTAATTTTTGTAATTTTTGTAATTTTTGTAATTTTTGTAATTTTTGTAATTTTTGTTATTTTTGTAATTTTTGTAATTTTTGTAATTTTTGTAATTTTTGTAATTTTTGTAATTTTTGTAATTTTTGTAATTTTTGTAATTTTTGTAATTTTTGTAATTTTTGTAATTTTTGTCATTTTTGTAATTTTTGTCATTTTTGTAATTTTTGTAATTTTTGTAATTTTTGTAATATTTGTAATTTTTGTAATTTTTGTAATTTTTGTAATTTTTGTAATTTTTGTAATTTTTGTAATTTTTGTAATTTTTGTAATTTTTGTAATTTTTGTAATTTTTGTAATTTTTGTAATTTTTGTAATTTTTGTAATTTTTGTAATTTTTGTCATTTTTGTCATTTTTGTAATTTTTGTAACTTTTGTAATTTTTGTAATTTTTGTAATTTTTGTAATTTTTGTAATTTTTGTAATTTTTGTAATTTTTGTAATTTTTGTAATTTTTGTAATTTTTGTAATTTTTGTAATTTTTGTAATTTTTGTAATTTTTGTAATTTTTGTAATTTTTGTAATTTTTGTCATTTTTGTAATTTTTGTAATTTTTGTAATTTTTGTAATTTTTGTAATTTTTGTAATTTTTGTAATTTTTGTCATTTTTGTAATTTTTGTCATTTTTGTCATTTTTGTCATTTTTGTCATTTTTGTCATTTTTGTCATTTTTGTAATTTTTGTAATTTTTGTAATTTTTGTAATTTTTGTAATTTTTGTAATTTTTGTAATTTTTGTAATTTTTGTAATTTTTGTAATTTTTGTAATTTTTGTAATTTTTGTAATTTTTGTAATTTTTGTAATTTTTGTAATTTTTGTAATTTTTGGAATTTTTGTAATTTTTGTAATTTTTGTAATTTTTGTAATTTTTGTAATTTTTGTAATTTTTGTTATTTTTGTAAATTTGTAATTTTTGTAATTTTTGTAATTTTTGTGATTTTTGTAATTTTTGTAATTTTTGTAATTTTTGTAATTTCTGCAATTTTTGTAATTTTTGACATTTTTGTCTTTTTTGTCTTTTTTGTCATTTTTGTCATTTTTGTCATTTTTGTCATTTTTGTCATTTTTGTCATTTTTGTAATTTTTGTAATTTTTGTAATTTTTGTAATTTTTGTAATTTTTGTAATATTTGTAATTTTTGTAATTTTTGTAATTTTTGTAATTTTTGTAATTTTTGTAATTTTTGTAATTTTTGTAATTTTTGTCATTTTTGTAATTTTTGTAATTTTTGTAATTTTTGTAATTTTTGTAATTTTTGTTATTTTTGTAATTTTTGTAATTTTTGTAATTTTTGTAATTTTTGTAATTTTTGTAATTTTTGTAATTTTTGTAATTTTTGTAATTTTTGTAATTTTTGTAATTTTTGTAATTTTTGTAATTTTTGTAATTTTTGTAATTTTTGTAATTTTTGTAATTTTTGTAATTTTTGTAATTTTTGTAATTTTTGTCATTTTTGTCATTTTTGTCATTTTTGTCATTTTTGTCATTTTTGTCATTTTTGTAATTTTTGTAATTTTTGTAATTTTTGTAATTTTTGTAATTTTTGTAATTTTTGTAATTTTTGTAATTTTTGTAATTTTTGTAATTTTTGTAATTTTTGTAATTTTTGTAATTTTTGTAATTTTTGTAATTTTTGTAATTTTTGTAATTTTTGTAATTTTTGTAATTTTTGTCATTTTTGTAATTTTTGTAATTTTTGTAATTTTTGTAATTTTTGTAATTTTTGTAATTGTTGTAATTTTTGTATTTTTTTAATTTTTGTAATTTTTGTAATTTTTGTAATTTTTGTAATTTTTGTAATTTTTGTAATTTTTGTAATTTTTGTAATTTTTGTAATTTTTGTAATTTTTGTAATTTTTGTAATTTTTATAATTTTTGTAATTTTTGTAATTTTTGTAATTTTTGTTATTTTTGTAATTTTTGTTATTTTTGTAATTTTTGTAATTTTTGTAATTTTTGTATTTTTGTATTTTGTGTAATTTTTGTTATTTTTGTTATTTTTGTAATTTTTGTAATTTTTGTAATTTTTGTCATTTTTGTAATTTTTGTAATTTTTGTAATTTTTGTAATTTTTGTAATTTTTGTAATTTTTGTAATTTTTGTAATTTTTGTAATTTTTGTAATTTTCGTAATTTTTGTAATTTTTGTAATTTTTGTAATTTTTGTAATTTTTGTAATTTTTGTAATTTTTGTAATTTTTGTAATTTTTGTAATTTTTGTAATTTTTGTAATTTTTGTAATTTTTGTAATTTTTGTAATTTTTGTAATTTTTGTAATTTTTGTAATTTTTGTAATTTTTGTAATTTTTGTAATTTTTGTAATTTTTGTAATTTTTGTAATTTTTGTAATTTTTGTAATTTTTGTAATTTTTGTAATTTTTGTAATTTTTGTAATTTTTGTAATTTTTGTAATTTTTGTAATTTTTATAATTTTTGTATTTTTTGTAATTTTTGTTATTTTTGTAATTTTTGTAATTTTTGTAATTTTTGTAATTTTTGTAATTTTTGTAATTTTTGTAATTTTTGTCATTTTTGTAATTTTTGTAATTTTTGTAATTTTTGTCATTTTTGTAATTTTTGTAATTTTTGTAATTTTTGTACTTTTTGTAATTTTTGTAATTTTTGTAATTTTTGTAATTTTTGTAATTTTTGTAATTTTTGTAATTTTTGTAATTTTTGTAATTTTTGTAATTTTTGTAATTTTGGAATTTTTGTAATTTTTGTAATTTTTGTAATTTTTGTAATTTTTGTAATTTTTGTAATTTTTGTAATTTTTGTAATTTTTGTAATTTTTGTAATTTTTGTAATTTTTGTAATTTTGTAATTTTTGTAATTTTTGTAATTTTTGTAATTTTTGTAATTTTTGTAATTTTTGTAATTTTTGTAATTTTTGTAATTTTTGTAATTTTTGTAATTTTTGTAATTTTTGTAATTTTTGTAATTTTTGTAATTTTTGTAATTTTTGTAATTTTTGTAATTTTTGTAATTTTTGTAATTTTTGTAATTTTTGTAATTTTTGTAATTTTTGTAATTTTTGTAATTTTTGTAATTTTTGTAATTTTTGTAATTTTTGTAATTTTTGTAATTTTTGTAATTTTTATAATTTTTGTCATTTTTGTAGTTTTTGTAATTTTTGTAATTTTTGTAATTTTTGTAATTTTTGTAATTTTTGTAATTTTTGTAATTTTTGTTATTTTTGTAATTTTTGTAATTTTTGTCATTTTTGTAATTTTTGTTATTTTTGTTATTTTTGTAATTTTTGTTGTTTTTGTAATTTTTGTTATTTTTGTAATTTTTGTAATTTTTGTAATTTTTGCAATTTTTGTAAATTTTGTAAATTTTGTAAATTTTGTAAATTTTGTAAATTTTGTAAATTTTGTAATTTTTGTAATTTTTGTCATTTTTGTCATTTTTGTTATTTTTGTTATTTATGTAATTCTTGTTATTTTTGTAATTTTTGTTATTTTGTGTAATTTTTGTAATTTTTTAAATTTTTGTAAATTTTATAATTTTTGTAATTTTTGTAATTTTTGTTATTTTTGTCATTTTTGTCATTTTTGTTATCTTTGTTATTTTTGTAATTTTTATAATTTTTATAATTTTTGTAATTTTTGTAATTTTTGTAATTTTTGTAATTTTTGTAATTTTTGTAATTTTTGTAATTTTTTTAATTTTTCTAATTTTTGTTATTTTTGTATTTTTTGTATTTTTTGTATTTTTTGTCATTTTTGTCATTTTTGCCATTTTTGTCATTTTTATCATTTTTGTAATTTTTGTCATTTTTGTCATTCTTGTCATTTTTTTAGTTTTTGTAATTTTTGTAATTTTTGTAATTTTTGTGATTTTTGTCATTTTTTTAATTTTGTCATTTTTGTCATTTTTGTCATTTTTGTCATTTTTGTCATTTTTGTCATTTTTGTCATTTTTGTAATTTTTGTAATTTTTGTAATTTTTGTAATTTTTGTAATTTTGGTCATTTTTGTAATTTTTGTAATTTTTGTAATTTTTGTAATTTTTGTAATTTTTGTAATTTTTGTAATTTTTGTGATTTTTGTAATTTTGTAATTTTTGTCATTTTTGTAATTTTTGTGATTTTTGTAATTTTGTAATTTTTGTAATTTTTGTCATTTTTGTCATTTTTGTCATTTTTGTCATTTTTGTCATTTTTGTCATTTTTGTCATTTTTGTCATTTTGGTCATTTTTGTCATTTTTGTCATTTTTGTCATTTTTGTCATTTTTGTCATTTTTGTCATTTTTGTCATTTTTGTCATTTTTGTCATTTTTGTCATTTTTGTCATTTTTGTCATTTTTGTCATTTTTGTCATTTTTGTCATTTTTGTCATTTTTGTCATTTTTGTCATTTTTGTCATTTTTGTCATTTTTGTCATTTTTGTCATTTTTGTCATTTTTGTCATTTTTGTCATTTTTGTCATTTTTGTCATTTTTGTCATTTTTGTCATTTTTGTCATTTTTGTCATTTTTGTCATTTTTGTCATTTTTGTCATTTTTGTCATTTTTGTCATTTTTGTCATTTTTGTCATTTTTGTCATTTTTGTCATTTTTGTCATTTTTGTCATTTTTGTCAATTTTGTCATTTTTGTCATTTTTGTCATTTTTGTCATTTTTGTCATTTTTGTCATTTTTGTCATTTTTGTCATTTTTGTCATTTTTGTCATTTTTGTCATTTTTGTCATTTTTGTCATTTTTGTCATTTTTGTCATTTTTGTCATTTTTGTCATTTTTGTCATTTTTGTCATTTTTGTCATTTTTGTCATTTTTGTCATTTTTGTCATTTTTGTCATTTTTGTCATTTTTGTCATTTTTGTCATTTTTGTCATTTTTGTCATTTTTGTCATTTTTGTCATTTTTGTCATTTTTGTCATTTTTGTCATTTTTGTCATTTTTGTCATTTTTGTCATTTTTGTCATTTTTGTCATTTTTGTCATTTTTGTCATTTTTGTCATTTTTGTCATTTTTGTCATTTTTGTCATTTTTGTCATA
>NC_073692.1:31282629-31400088 GCF_029784155.1 Uranotaenia lowii
TTCCTGCTTGAACCCGTCGCAGTTCGTTTTGCAGTGCACCAGATGAACATAAATACGCTTCGCATCCTGAGCACGTTGTAGGAATATAACAGCGTTTGCGTCAGACCGGGTATACCCGGAAGCTGAAACGTCAAACGGTCTACAAAAACCATTCGTCGACAGTACGCCAAGTCTAGCAAACTGTAGGGTAACGTACGGATGTAGTATCAAGTTGGTACCACCGACAATCGCTGCGTCACACTGATTATCACGAATCGCATTGTACGCACAGTCCAGTGCATACATCGAACTACTGCAGGCTGTATCAATGGTCATGGATGGACCATTAAAATCCAACGCAAACGACAATCGATTGGCCAACACGTAACGGCTCGTGCTGAAACACACAAAACTTTAACAAGTGCTTGAAAATTCTTCACTATCGATCCCATTACCCAGTTACTCCGTATCCCCTGGGTCCAACATTGTCGAAGATGAACGTTTTCTCCGATTCCGAGAAGCAAACACCAATAAAAACACCCGTACGAGAACCTCGAAGACTTTCCGGATTGATCCCGGCATCCAGAATCGCTTCGTACGAATGCTCCAACAGCATTCTTATCTGAGGATCCATACAGTGCGCCTCGGTATACCCGACTCCGAAAAACGATGCATCAAACTTATCCAACTTGTTGATCTTCCCCACCCGTTTTGGAATCTCCGGGTTCACATGACGCCAGCGCGTTTCTGCTTCATCTACCAAATCCACCTGCACCACAAAAATTTCACAGAGTAGTTAACACAAAAATTCTTCCAGCAGAACACCCATCCGAAAAAACCCACCTTCCCGTACAGGTTCCTCGCGAACTCCGACACATTATCCGACTGGGGAAACTTTCCAGCCATTCCCGAAATTACGACCGATCGATCCGAGGAGATCGGTTCAACGACGCGTCCATTGCTGCTACAAGACATCCTACCAGACACTGACCCTTCAATACCGGATAGATTCAACCGAAGTCAAGTTAAGAAGCTACTTGGTTGGCGGAAAAATTTCGGAACGGTTGTACTCAAAGACTAGCGCATACGGTACCTGAAGCCTGACTCAGTCGAGGCCAAGTGTTTTATACCATTCCGGAGCAGCAGGTCGTCCATTATGGTGACCTATATCGAATGACAATATGTATATTGGCGAGGTAACTACCTAATTGGTTTGGCGAAAGTGTTGCTGCGGTCATTTGCATTTGGCAAAACAGTAAACAGCGCTCCGGGTTGGTCCCCGGGGTTGTGTAATTAAATGTACATACGTTAAGCGATTCGTTTCGCGAAAACATCTGAACCGCCTCGAAGAAGTTTTTGACCTCTGTAAACAAACGTTCGATCGATTGTACAAATTTTGGTTCAACGAAGGAATCTGCTGGACGAAGGCACATTCTATCGTGAAGGGTACTCGCAATTGTTATAACTGAAATCCTCTTGATTTTGTCGTCGGCTAAAAAGGGGTGGAACTTTGTCGAGCTAATCAAGAAGTTGAATTTTGTGTTTGTCAAATATAAGTGAAATTTGTTAGGAATTTAGAAATTTTGTATTAAAAAAGGGGGAGTGGATAAAAGTAAAAATATACCCATAATTAGTAGCTTTGTATAATTTCAAAATCGCCGTATCTGTTATATCTGTCCGAAGTTTGCTCCTAGAACTGACCACCGTCAGGAATTTAGGTACAAGATAGTTGGATTTATGTTTTACTTTTTTATGTTATTTGGAGCGGTTAAATTTGACGGAACTAAGAAAACTTGGTCAAAACAACTAATGATATGAAGGCATGACGACATGTTGACTTGAAGGATGACGTCCTGAAAGCTTAGATCTGAAGGCACGTTGACTTAACAACCTAAAAACTTAAGGGCTGGACGACCTGATGCCCTAAAACCTAATGAACTGACGAACTAATGTCCCGGTATTCTGGCCTCTGGCATGATGAGGTCATGAGGTCTTGACAGATTGAGTCTTGACATGTGGACCTGGTGAATTTGAAGGTTGACAACCTCATGAACTGAAGATCGCTAGGCCTGACGAAATAATTACAACGACTTCAGAACTTGATAATCTGATGGCCTGACGAACTGAAGGTATGACGATCTGAAAGTCTGGCGAACTGGCAACACGATCATCTGACAGTTTGACGACATGTCCACTTGGAACTTATTCTGCACGGCGGGACGATTTGAAATTGATTAACAGAGGCTTTTCTTGACTGACACGCCTATCCGAGGCAGGTGAAGATAGTGTGTGAAGTGATCGTACGTAATGCGTACATGAGGACCAGAAGGCCTGAAAGTTTGATGACTTAATAACCTGGCTCCTGGCGATGTAATTCTGTTTTTAAGATGTACAATAAATCTTCATCGATCCTTAACCTAATTCAGGTATTGATCTAGATTCAAATGCTGACCCTAATTCTTATTCTTACAATGATTCTGACCTTGATCCTAACTTTAATACATACTTTATTCTGACCCGGATTTGGACTCTGATTTGTAGCTTGATCTTATTCAAATCCAGATGCTGATACTGAGCCTGATCTGAAAACTGATCGTGATCCTAATTCTGACCCTGATATTATTCGGATCCTGGTGCAGTATTAGATTTTAGATCACGATCAGAATCGTCGATTCTGATCAGCTCTGGAACTTATGTCAATTAGAAATGAGTCTGAAATCTGAGGTCTGAGACATGAAACGTGTGACTTGACAGTTAAGCCCTGAGACTTGAGAAATGAAAATTAAGACACATGCTTTCCGCAATCTTCTAACTGCCTCCGGTGAATCCCGCTAAAGATGGAGCTGCTTCTCGTAAACGCACGCACAAGACCTCTTCCGTCGCCTTCGTTGCACGACGCTCTTGCCCCTGTTGCAGCTCAGCGAACTCCTGGCTTCCGGCTTGACGATCTACCAGTGGTTCCAGACCGCCGATCGTCCATGATTCCTAGCTCGACGACCTCCACCTGGTTCCGATTCGACGACCTTCCAGTAGATTTCTGGTCTCAACTTCATTGCTCGAAGCTTACTCCTGCGCCTCGACGCCTTTCCTGAAGCCTGACGCCTCCCAGTGGTTCCAGCCCGACGACATCCACTTGGCTTGCCGGCCGACGACCTTCCATGTGCTCGACATCCTTCTTCCGGTCTCCAGTGGCTTCTGGTCCGACGACCACCACCTGGTTGCTGACTTGATGACGTTCCATGATACCGGCCCGCAAACCTTCCACGACTCCCGTTCCGACGACCATGTCGTGGCCCTAGCCTAGCGACCGTCCATGGCACCGGTCCGACGACCTTCCGCTGGCTCCAATGGATTTCAGTTCATTACTAATGGATCCGACTCAAAGAACTACCAGGGCACATGTCCGACGACCACCCCTGTGTCTTTGCATGTCGACCTCCACCTGGCTTCTCGGTCCGATGACTCTCCAGTTGGCTCATGGTCCAACAACTTTCCACGTTTCCCGGCTCTTGCTTTTATGCTAAACAATCACCATAGTTACATTTACTAGTTGTTTACACATGATAAAATACATCTTGCGTGTGTTGCTATTCATCGATTGTTTCGATGAGACGAATCTCAAAAGACCTTGATGTAATCCGATGATCCACACACGAAGCGATTTAATTTGTTGGATGACTAGCAGTGCTGAAATTTCCGACCTCCATATGAATTCTTCTAACCCCATTCAGATCCCTTTTCGGTGTGTTAACGAACCTCTCAGCTTGTCAGTTCGACTGCGGGTGATGCGGTGCGGTGATCAGGTGGTAGACTCCGTTTGATTCTCAGAACTGCTTGAACGTTGAGCTCACGAACTGGGAACTGTTGCCTGATTCCAGGGTACGTGGATACTGGATATCCATACCTTGCGAAGGTTTCTTGAAGGATCTCCAGTTGAAGGTTGTCGTACTGCGGGTACGGAAACTTCGGGCTACTTGGAATATGCGTCAACGATAGGTAGGTAGTAGTAGCCATCCACAGGACCAGAGTATTCGACATGGATGCGTTCCCAGGGCTTCGTTGGAATGGGCCATGACTCCAGATTGGCTTTGCTCGAGGATTTGCGGCACAGAAACAGTAACGTCGAATATTGGACTTCTGCTGCACGGACTGGATCAGTGTGTTGAATGGAACCGACCAGAGATTGAACTGATCGATGGTCTCGATGCCGAAGACGTTGAGATCCGAATTGGTTTAAATGAAAACTCGGCCTTGCGGTGATGTTTGCAAGGAATTCACCAATGATACCAATCTCGTCTCCTGATGCGCAGACAGCTACAACTCCCGGCTCTTGAATTGCTGGTAGACCAATTGTTTCCCAGACCTTTTTGGAGATGATTGTAATGTCCGACGCACAATCTAGTTGTAAGTGGACTGGGAAGTTGTTGAGATCCATCTTGATGTATTTCTGTTTCGTGGAGTGGTCCAATCGACCATTTATCATCTACGTTTTGTTTATTTATTTATTTTTTTATTATTGGCGGATATATGGGCTGAGCCCGTCATCCCGGCTTATTTATGTTCATTCGACAGTTTAAGCCATTTGCTTGTATTTTTCAAAATAAAATCCGAAAGTCAACCGTTTGTGATGTTTCCGATTGTTGTTGTCAACGAGTGTGATTTGACTGGTGTTGAACGATGGCTAGCAAGGAGGAGAAAAACTAGCAGCGGACCTTCTGACGAGACGACGAGTGTGTTCTGAGTGAGATGTATTGGAGAAGTTCGTAGTGGATTTCACCTATGAACGGGATTGCTGCCAGGTTGGCTCTTTGGAGGCCATTTGAACGTCCAGAACGACATCGAGATGGGTGACAGCGAAGAACAGTTTGAGGCACATTTGGAGTGCCAATGGGATTACGAGGATCGGTTCTGCAGACCGAAAGGTTTTCTGCAGTCGAAGCTGGAAAGCAGGGAACAACCGTTGAGCTCGACGATATTTCACTCATCAGCATCTCATAGGATGGCTTCCAGTTTTCACCATCTCTTGATGATCCACTGTAACGATGATATTCCAATCGTCAACAAGCTGCAGTATCTGTTGCAGTCGCTGAAAGGAGAAGCCCAAAAACCTTTCGAGTCTGTCGATATCCGGGCCGACAACTATTCGTCGACGTGGGACGCGCTTAAAAAGCGTTACGACAGCAAGCGATTCCTTAGGAAGTTGTTTCGAGGCCTGTACAACCTTCCATCGATACAGCATGAGTCCGCAAAAGTCCTCAACACGCTAGTAGATGAATTTTAGCGACATGTTAAGGCCCTGGGGAAGTTGGGTACATCGAAACCCTGCGTTCAAATTCATCCTTACAAACAAGTTGGATTCTGCGACAATTCGTGCATAGGAGCAAGAAACTCGACAAAAGGACGATGTGAAGTACGACAAGTTCATCAAATTTTTCATCCACCAGGTCCGGATGTTGAAATCCGTGAACAGCTATCCCCAGAATCGTTCCTCAGTGCTCATTGTTTCCAAGGTTCTCGGACAAATCCCGAAGAAGTAAGCTTCCATCCAATCTGTCGTAAATACAGCTACGTCCGAAACTCAATCCAGTACTTCGCTATGCCACTGTTGTCTGAGACAACATCTGTTGCGCCAATGTGTAACATTGGCGCACAGTCTTTCAGCTGGAATTGCTTCCGGGCGAACCATCAGGCAAGATCCTGCAAATCGAAATTTATGTGTAGGATTTGTCCAGCGAAGCACCATACGGTGTTACACGACCATCAAACGACATCTTTAGCCCAACTCTTCACTGAGAAACCACATATCGATTTCCTCGTCATGAAGAAACTAACATTATATCTCCTCACATACCCGATCCATACAACTGCCTGGAGAATACCAAAGGTTCCATTGGCGGAAACTCAGTACACTGTTCCAGCAACAATCGACATGATCATCGGTGAAGAATGTTCCCATGAGTTCCCCACAGGCGTTGGACAGTTTCCGACAAAGTAGATTCCAGCTCCACCACTGCACCGAGCTTGCCACCTCTCCACCGTAGATCAAACCGGAGAAATGATCCCTGGGGAGGGAAACTGAACCCTCCACCACTCAAATCCACGATCAGGGATACGACGCCCACAATTTCCGGTCCAAGGACCCACAAACCACTCTTGGAGATTCTGAAACAAATGGAGATTCGAAAGTCCTCCAAAGATGCACACCACAGCGATCCTGTTGAAGACTACAAACCACACTGCTATCTTCCACATCACCCGGTGCTTAAGGAAGCCAGTAAAACCACCAATGAACGCGTGGTATTCCCGTGAGCCCAACTCAAGGTACGCACTCAAGGATACGCTGCTCGTCAGTTCCGTCGTTCAGCGCTGCCAAAATCAACGACGAAGGAGAAGACACTGTTTGTGGATCCTGCTGCTACGTTGTCCCTTTGGCCAAGCAGCCCTCTGTTAACGTTCTGGAGTTCGGCGCACCTGTTCTGCCAACGGAATCGTCCTGGATGTTTCAATGGTTGAAGCCGCTGCTGCATCATTGGAGAACTGTTGCTGCTAAGCCTGTAACTGCTATCCAGAGAGATACAGTGGGATCAGTTGGAGGCGTGTTCCGGAAGTGCACAGTGCAGCCAGCGAAATGTCCGGTGAACTACATCCATTCATCTTCCCTGAAAAACATGGTTGGTGGTACGACCATGCTTGGCAATTATCGTCGTTGGAAAACTGGACATGTTCCGCCACCTCGCGGCCACTAGGTCACTTTACAAGGCTTCATTCAGGTCGAGATGGAGTGATTCAGTCAGCCAAGCGAGTTGCCATCTTACTCAACGCCATCAGTCAACAGGTCAACACAACCCCCGACAACTAGTATACAAGCTACAAAGACCGGTAGAGCACGCCGAACGTGCTTAAATATGATTGACGTTCCTAGAACTTTACTCAATCGTTCGATCTACCGGGTCTCTACCGAGATCAATCTTCAAAGAACGGTAGAGCACGCCGAATGTTACTCGAAGCGCATGTCGAGCCCTAATGGGTGATTGGCGTTCCAAATTGTCACATTTTCTCGTTCGTTCTACCTGTTTATTTTTTTTATTTACATAGTATTCCGCCTCAGGACATAACTTGACGAACATAATTCCTAAAATCCACTCGGTCCATAACAACCGTTCTCCAATTTCTCGGACACCCCACGTTCGCCAGATCACGCTCCACTTGAACTAACGACCTCGCTCGTTGCGCCCCCGCTCGTCGTGTTCCTACCGGATTCGTAGCGTAAGCGAATGTCCCGCCCAGCGTATCCGGCCAGCCTTCACCACCTTCTGTATACTGGGTTCGCCGTACAGTCGCGCGAACTCGTAGTTCATTCTTCGCCTCCACACTCCGTTCTCCTGTACGCCGCCAAAGATGGTTCTTAACACTCGTCGCTCGAATACTCCGAGTGTACGCAGGTCCTCCTCGAGCAATATCCATGTCTCGTGCCCATAGAGTACAACCGGTCTAATGAGCGTCATACACAGGTTACACTTTGTGCGAGGGTTAAATTTTCTCGATCGCAGTTGCTTGTGGAGTCCATACTATGCACGACTTCCGCTGATCATTCGCCGCCGGATCTCACGGCTGGTGTCATTGTCTGCGGTCACCAGTGAGCCGAGATAGACAAAGTCTTCGACTATCTCCAGTTCCAGTCCGCCGTTGACTGTGACCTTGTTATTGCTGGACAAGCGGGTTCGGTCGGTCTCGGATCCGCAGGCCAGCATGTACTTCGTCTTGGACGTATTAATCATCAACCCAATCCTTCCTGCTTCCACCGCCGCAGATGATCTGCCGACTATATCAATGTCATCGGCCATGCAGATAAGTTGACTGGATCTGTTGAAAATCGTACCCCGCATTTCGCTCACCGCTCGTCGAATAACACCTCCTAGCGCATCATGCACCCGAAATCCATACACAGCACTGCGTTTCATCCATCGTCGATGGATGGAATCAGTCTGATCAGGTTCCCGGAAAAGCCGTTCTCGTCCATGATTTTCCATAGCTCGTTACGGTCGATCGTGTCGTATGCGGCTTTGAAGTCGATGAATAAATGGTGCGTAGGGACTTGGTGTTCACAGCATTTTTGGACGATTTGCCGTAATGTGAATATCTGGTCTGTCGTTGACCGTCCCTCGATGAAGCCGGCCTGTTGACTTCCCACGAATCTGTTTACTTGTGGCGTTAGGCGGCGCAGTAGGATTCGGGACAACACTTTGTAGGCGGCATTGAGGACAGTGATCGCTTGGTAGTTCTCACAGTTCAATTTGTCGCCCTTCTTTCTACCTAGTCTTTGTTGATTTCAAATCCTCTCAATCACGACTCCACATCACCATCAATTTTCGTCGCCATGTTCCATGCCACCACTGCACCACCAATTGTCCAAGATCGACAGAGCACTCCGAAAGTTGCTCAATGCGCTTACGGAGCGCTAAAAGATCGTCCCTTGTCTGACATCGTACCGAGTTCTTATCGTACACACTCTTTAACGGTCGACTACATCGGCTTTAATGGCAAAATCTACAAAGATCGGTAGAGCACGTTGAACGTTGCTCAACGCGCTAAAAGGGCGCTAACAGGGCATTAGTGTTCCTATAATCTTACTCTACGCCACCGGGTCTCTTTGTCGTTCACAGATTCTGCAAAAGTTCCGAAACAGATTACTCGGTGTGCGACGTGTTAGCCGTTGTCTCCTGGTCCAACCGTGTCGCATGGTCCAACCAATTAGGGAGGTTACAATTCATTGGTCGGAATTGGTTGAACCAGCAGTTTCAAAGTGGCCGGAATGTTCGGTACTGTACCGGTCAAGAAATATCATCTTCGTTATTGTTGTAATAGTTATGTGTCTGATTTTTGTTGACTTGATACTTTATTTAACCCATTGGCTCCACTTTTTGTACATGTATCCTAGCATTGATATGTACTCTCTCGCAACATAAGAACTTTCGCCGAGTAAGTCTCACACAATAGAATGCAAGCCATTTGAGTTTGAATAGTACGTTGAAACGAATAGAAAGGAATTTTACCTAGTCTACCAATAAATCTAATAAGCCCAACCAAACGACTTGATCACTCCTAAAGTGCATCCGAAATCGGTCCTAAGTAAACAGTGCAACTATCGTTAATACTGTGTGGTGCTGCCTCGCAAGTCGCAAATCTACCCCAAGTAGGAAAACCAAATTTTTCCCCCAGCATGTGAATAGCTGACTCGTGAAATGCCGAAGACTTACCTGACTTCCTGCTGCTGGTGGATGACGTCGACGAGACACGGGAAGCAATACCGCGAAATCCGAACCCTTCATTCGAACGAGCCTGAACACCAATAAAAGGAGAATGAAGCTTAAATGTTGGATCAACGACAGACGCATAGCTAGGCAGGATTTACTTCGTTATGACCTTGAATCGGAAATTTAATGCAGGATCAATCCAGCAACACTCATTTCCAAACAGTTTCTTGATGTTATCGATCCAAGAGGATATCTTTTACAGTGAATCAGTTCGTTTATTACTCTACGTGTAAATACACGCAACATGTCAAGGTGGATTCTACGCCCAAAATCACCACTTCCGAAACTTCATAGGCATTCATTTACCATACGTTGTAGCCTCTCTGAGCTGTTTTCCCCTCCTGAGATATCGACAAACACCATCTTTCTATTTTACTCTCAATAAATTTTTCCGTTGCTCCCAACACACGTGTTTCAGCGTATTTGACGATTATTGTCGGTGTCAATACATTTATTTTTTCATAAAGGTATACAATGGTAGGATTATTGTCTCAAAAATCTGGATGGACGTTAAGATTCAATTGAAAATAAACCGTTCTAAAAATTCACCACTTGATGTATGATTTCACACTTCATTCAGCGTAATGTAATGCAAATAGGAATAAGTTCTACGGAAACAGGCGAGTTCTTCAGCTCTAAGCGAAATGGTCTATTAATTTGAATACAATAGAGCAATATCGCTTTCGATTAGCGTAGCATTATTAAAATCCTAGGGGTTATTAACCGACCAAAATGGATGATGATATTAGCTAACTATAAAAAAGGATCAATTCATTGAACAAATCACACTCAATCAGTTACATCTATTTCGAACTGTTCTCATATCGAGTCCTGTGCGATCCAAGTGCCTCTCAAAGATGTCGCCTTCGGTTGATTCAATTACCGTGGGATCTGCTGCTGCTGATTCGGTAGTGATTTCAGGAATATCCGGTCGATTCCCACAGGCGGACGATGTCGGTGACTTTGCCCGCAAGTTGTACGAAAAGCGGGATCTGATCGATGATCTGGAGGTGCGCTGGAAGCATACGATCCAGGGGATGCCACGTCGTAACGGGCGGATGAACAATGTGGAGTTTTTCGATGCGGAGTTTTTCGGGATTAGTCATCTGTTGCGGGATGTGATGGATCCGCAGCTGCGAATGTTGTTGGAACATTCTTATGAAGCCATCCTGGATGCCGGGGTCAATCCGCAGGAGCTTCGGGGGTCGCGAACAGGAGTGTTTAGTGGTCACTGCTTTACGGAAACTGAGAATCACATGTACGAGACGATTCAGCCGATGGAAGGGACTGGGTTGTTGGGGTGAGTTCAAAGATCAAAATTTCAAATGTAGATTGTTTACTTGATATCGTTTAATTTTTCGTACAGGTGTGCAAAATCGCAGAACGCAAATCGAATATCTTACTCGCTGGATTTGAGAGGTCCTTCGACGGTGGTAGATACGGCCTGTAGCAGTTCGTTGACGGCTCTGGATGTCGCTTTCCGAAGTATGCTGAACGGAGAATGCGATGCCGCTTTGGTGACGGGTTCGAATTTGCTGATCAATCCACAGGTGACGTACCAGTTTGCCCTGTTGGGAGTTTTGACCAGGGATGGTTACTGCAGACCGTTTGATAAAGCTGCAAGTGGATACACTCGATCGGAGGCTGTCTGTGCGGTCTTTCTTCAGAAGTTGAAGGATGCAAAACGAGTTTATGGTCACGTTCTGTACTCTCAGTCCAATTGTGATGGGTTCAAGAAAGAGGGCATAACGTTTCCTTCGAGAGATTTACAGTATCAGCTAATGAAAGAAGTTTATCAGACAGTCGGAATAGATCCCGTTAACGTCGGCTACGTTGAAGCACATAGCACTGGAACGGTGGTGGGTGATCCTGAAGAGTGTGATGCACTAGATAAACTTTTCAATGCTGGACGGGAAGGACCTTTATTGGTGGGATCTGTAAAGTCCAGCATTGGGCACACGGAAGCGGCAGCTGGCGTATGTTCCATCGTTAAGTGTATCATGGCGTTCGAAAATGGATTGATACCTCCAAATATAAACTTCAACGAAACCAGACCAGATATCCCTGCACTTGTTGAAGGGCGGTTGAAGGTAGTCGACGAAGTTATGCCTTTTAGTGGATCCTTGATAGCCATAAATTCGTTTGGTTTTGGTGGCGGAAATGCCCACACTTTGCTAGCTCGAAACTTGAAAGAAAAGGATAATTATGGACTACCGAAGGATGACCTACCTCGACTGGTGATATGGTCTGGTAGAACTAAGGCGGCAGTAGAGAGCATGTTGCTGAACATTTCTCAACACCCCTTGGATGTGGAGTTTCTTGGCCTATTGTACAACATTCAACGATTTGCTACACCCGGACATCGATATCGAGGATTTGCTATCTATACGAAAAACGGTAGAAAACCTGCAGTTCTTCACGAGAAACAAATGGTGCGCGCCAAACTTGAACTTATGCCTCTGATGGTCATTTTTGGAGGCATAAACGTTCATTGGAAAAGAGAGTTGAACGTTCTTAGAAAATTTCCACAAGTGAATCGCACATTTTCAAAATGTGTTAAAATTTTAGAGGATCTCCGGATGGATTTATACAATTCGAGCGACGATCTCGTAATCCTCAACGATATGGTTGGTACAGTTGTTCTCCAGTTATCGGTAGCTGATCTTTTTGCATCGATTGGTATCAAGCTAGACTACTTTGGAGGTCATTCCGTTGGACAATTCACCTGCGCCTATCTGGATGGCTGTTTGTCGTTGGAGGAAACTTTAACCTTGGTGTATAAACACGGATTAGTGTACAGAGAGATCGGAGCTCAGTACTGTGCTACGGCGCTTGTGAAGCGCACTGTCAACAGTCGACAATCTAGTGGACACTCCAAGACCCAGAGTTTTGAGATCATCAGTGGATCTATGGAATACCTCTCGGAACAACTCAATCTGAAGTCTACGAGTGACTATAAAAGTGCCAAACTACCATTCATAACCTTACATTCGGAAGAATTCAGCACCAAGCTGATAGATAGCAAACTCCTTGATCTAGTGAAAGATATATCAACACGTAATCACGTTACTTCCGGTGCGTGGGTTACACGCGATGACTTCAACTTCCGTTCAGCTGTACTCCACAGTTCCAGTGCAATCGAAAATCTACTCACAAACATTCCTAATCATGTTTCAATTTTGGACCTGAATCTAACAAATTCCTGTGAACACGTAGTTAGCTTGCTGGATTTGAAAGTTGCGTCTATTGCAAGCAACTCCAACGATTCTGATAGTTTAGCTCTTCGTTTATTGAGCAAAATCGGGCAGTAAGTTCCCCTTCGAATCCTCAGACTTCACCAATCTTTTTAACCAAATATTCCTTTCAGTGTTTACTTCTCGAAGGCCCAAATGGATCTTGGAAACCTCTACCCGCCAATACAGTTCCCGGTATCGCGCGGCACCCCAATGTTATCACCGCTAATCAAATGGGATCATCGACAGAATACCTATTTCCCGTTCAGTAAGGACGTGGCCCGCACCCGGGAAACGACAAAGCTTAGCTACATATCGCTGGCGAGTCCGAACTATAAATTCGTGCAGGGTCATTGCATCGACGGACGGGTCCTCTTTCCGGCTACCGGGTATTTGTATCTGGCCTGGGAACTGATTGCATCTCGTCTCGATTCTTGCCTCAACGATATGCCGGTGGAATTCTGGGATGTGAAGTTCATGAGGGCTACCACTCTGTCCAGGGAAAAACAAGTGAAGCTGACTTTGAACTTTCTTTCGAGTTCAGGGTTTTTCGAGGTGAGTAGAATAGGTATTACAGTCTTCCGCTCAACAATAAAAGATCTGTTGATTCCGTAGATAATTGAAGCTGAAACGGTCGTTGTCACCGGGTACATCAAACAATTGTCCGTCGATTGGACTCCGCCGGTGATCGAAGAACAAACTTCGACAGCTGTCACCGTCACTGCTCGGGACTTTTACAAGGAACTTCGGCTACGGGGATACCACTACAATGGAGTTTTTAAATCCGTTCAGGAAGCTCGCACCGATGGGTTGAGCTCCAAGGTACAATGGGACGGTAATTGGGTAGCTTTCTTGGATGGTTTACTGCAGACGGGAATAGTCGGAATCGATACGCGATCGCTAATGATTCCAATTTCTGTTGAACGGATCCAGATCAATCCGGTTTATCATCTGAATTCGATAGTAAACAGTGGTGAGGAGAAAACCGTGTTCGACTGTAGAAGCTGTGCGAAAACAAAAGTAACGGTTGCTGGAGGTGTGCTCATCGCTAATCCAAACGTTCAAACGATCGCGAGAAGGCTTCCTCCAGGTGTTCCTGTACTAGAAAGCCATCAGTTCGTGCCATATCATGCGTCGGAAGTGATTTCGATGAAGGAAATTGCTCGCAGCTGTGTTCAGTTATCAATCGAAAATATTTTATCTCTTAACATTACTGCAGTTGAAGTACACAGTCAAACTCGTTCGACTATGGTTCACCTGTTCGGAGAAGCCGTGGAAGATCTACCGTTATTGCGATCCAGTTTGACTCTGCTAAGCAAACAAGAGATTGAGCTTCCCGGAGTAACGGTAGAGCAGAAGAGTCTGTCCGAATTTTCGAACGTGACATTTTTAATAATGGAAAACATTTCTGATGAAATGGTTTTATCGGAGAACATCCTCAACTGTTTGTCCAAAGGAGGTTACCTTCTATTACGTGCGAAAATGGATTTCGATTGGAAATCCATGAATGTTCCGGAACAGATGAATACTGTAGCAACTTTCCGTGCTGATGAAAATGAGCTTGTGATTCTTCTACAAAAGAAAGTAGAACAAATCGTTGAAGATACAGTTTGCATAAAAGTCGAAACTAACGATCTACAGTGGCTGTCATCAGTAATCGAAGCTGTGAAATCAAACTCTGTGATACTGTATTCACAAAACGATCCAACTTCTGGAATAATTGGACTGGTGAACTGTATTCGAAAGGAACCGAACCATCAAAATGTGAGATGTGTATTCATTGATGACGAAACTGCACCAATCTTCGATCTGAATCACCCATTCTACGAACAACAACTTCGACTGAATCTTCCCTTCAACATCTACCGAAACGGAGAATGGGGCAGTTACAGACACTCGCTTTTGCCAAGTATGATTCGGACCGAGCCAGTGAGTCACCATTGCTTCGCCAACTGCTTGAAGAAGGGAGACTTATCGACGATGATGTGGTTCAATGGGGCGCTGAACGTATCCGAGGCCAACACCGATTTGATCCAGGTTTCGTATAGCTCATTGAACTTCCGTGATGTTATGCTGGCGACCGGTCGGCTTTCGGTCGATGCCTTGAACCTATCACGGTTGGAAACGGAATGTGATCTGGGATTGGAGTTTTCTGGGGTGACCAGGAACGGCAGACGAGTGATGGGAGTGGCCGATAGTGGAGCTTTAGCAACGAAGGTTAAATATCACCCCTATCTTGTTTGGGATGTCCCGGAAGATTGGAGTCTCGAGGATGCTGCTACTGTGCCGGTTGTTTATATGACGGTTTACATGGCGTTTTTCTCGTGTGCCAAAATTACCAAGGGCAAATCCGTATTGATACACGCTGGAAGTGGTGGAGTAGGGTTGGCTGCGATACAAACAGCTCTATCACATGGACTAGAGGTGTTTACTACTGTCGGATCGGACGAGAAGAAGCGTTACTTACTACAGCTTTTCCCGCAACTAAACCCAGAAAATATTGGCAACTCAAGAAATACGTCGTTCGAACAGATGGTAAAACTCAGAACAAACGGTAAAGGAGTCGATTACGTCCTGAATTCCTTGGCAGAAGAAAAGCTTCAAGCATCTGTGCGGTGTTTGAGCAACGGTGGACACTTTTTGGAAATAGGAAAATTCGACATGGCCAACGATTCGAAACTTGCTATGACATTATTCCAGAGAGGAATAACATTTACCAGCGTTATGCTCGATTTGATGTTCAGGGAGTCGACCAGATTCCTACAGACCATGCACGGTATTCTGGATAAATCGATCCGCCAAGGTCTGGTAAAACCTTTACGGGCGACCGTCTACGAGGCAGATGAGCTGGAAAAAGCAGTTCGTTTTCTCGCAAGCGGCAAGCACATCGGTAAAGTTCTGCTGAAAATCCGTGAACGGGAGATGGATTCCGAAACGCTTCCCATTTCCTACGTTCCGAGGGTCTACTGCAATCCCGAACAGGTTTGTATCATCGTCGGAGGGCTTGGAGGTTTCGGCATGGAGTTGGCAGATTGGCTCATCATTCGAGGCTGTAGAAAGTTGGTCCTCAGCACATCTAGGGGTATCACGCGATCCTATCAGGAATACCGGATTGAGTAAGTTAAAGACTGAACTGAAGTTTAATCATTAATTAATATGACACGCTTTTCAGAACTTGGAAAGGATACGGCGTGGAAATTGTCATTTCAACAGCGGATGTTACGACTGAAGACGGTTGCCGCAATTTTTTGAATGAGGCCTCCAAACTAGGATCAATAGCTTCAATCTTCCATCTAGCAGTGCGATTGCGAGATGCAATTTTAGACAATCAAACTGTTGATAAGTTTCAAGAAGTGTTGCAACCGAAGGCGTATGCTGCGATACACTTGGATAGGTTGAGTCGGATGATGTGTCCGGGATTGAAAGGTTTTGTTGTGTTTTCTAGTGTTTCTTGCGGACGGGGTAATGCAGGGCAGAGCAATTACGGGATGGCGAATTCCATAATGGAGCGTATTGTGGAACGAAGGCATGCCGAAGGATTACCGGCGAAAGCAATTCAGTGGGGTGCTGTCGGGGATGTTGGACTGGTGGCAGACATGGCTGAGGACAAAATTGACATGGAGATTGGTGGAACCCTGCAACAGAGGATTACTTCCTGTCTCCAGGAGATGGATTTGCTTATGACTTGTGAACAGCCGATAGTTGCTAGTATGGTTGTAGCTGAGAAACGTACGGAAAGCGCCAAGACTATGGTCGAGGCGGTGATGCACATAATGAACATTCGCGATTTGAAAAAGATTTCATTGGAGAGTACACTGCCGGATATGGGGATGGATTCGTTGATGGCCGTCGAAATTAAACAGGTTTTAGAACGGGACTTTGAAGTAGTACTTAATGCAAAAGATCTTGCTACACTAACGTTCGAAAAATTGATGAAACTTGACGAAGAAAGGATGAAAGGAATTTCTAACAATGGAAACGCAGATGACTTGGTAATCGGCTTGGAAATTCTCTTCAGAACCCTTGGAATTGAGCAGAATAGTGAAATCACAATTTTACGACTGGGTTTTTCGGAGAGTACCGGAACACCTATTTTGATCATCCCTGGCATAGAAGGAGTAGCTGGTAATATTTGGGTCACGATCGCCGAGCAATTGAATGCTCCAGTCTACATTCTACAATTGATGAAAACCATAGAATGTCAAAGTGCTTCGCAAGTTGTAGACAACGTGATCGATGAATTATGTTCAAGTGTTATCGACAAAACCGAAAAGATTGATATCATTGGTTACTCTTTCGGTTCTCTGATAGCACTAGAGTTGGCAAAACGTGCAGCATTAAAAAATAAAATCGAGCGACTCATGTTGGTAGATGGATCACCCAAACTGTTCAAGGAGGCCCTAGAGAAGGCGGTTGCAAATGATCCATCTGACGCTAACATACAGAAGCAACTGATAGCAGCTATGATATCAGTAACTACGGATCGCATATCGCTCGATAATATCCACATCATCATGGAAACACCGACGTTCGAGGGGAAGATCGACAAAATGATCGAAATGTCTAGGGGTCACACCGATTACTCGCCAAACTATATACGAAATTTGGCGAAAGGTATTTTCAATCGTTTGAAATTTATGCAAAATTCGAATGAGAACCAATCTCCGACGATCGATCTGCCAATAACTGTGGTTAAAGCTTCGGAAGCTATTTTCGTGGGTTCTGGGGAAGACTACGGAATTTCTACTGAGACTTCCGGAGAAGTTACCATACAAACGATCGATGGCAATCATGCCTCCATGTTGTTGAATCCTGAATTAATTAAAATTATAAGCGGACCAACCGAAGGATAATCCTTTGTCATGGTGAACAAATTGAAAATGTATAGGTTTTTTGCCCCAAATTTAGGTTCTAGCCGTTGCGAGTTAATAAACAAATATTAATCATTTAAAACTTAATTTTTTTTACTTATCAGTAAGTTTTTGCCATTCGTACAGAAAGGTTTAGTTATCGGTCGATTTGGAAGATCATTAATTATGGGTCTTAGACTTCATAGTTTTATTTATTTTATTTACATAGTATTCCGTCTCACGACATAACTTGACGAACATAATTTCTTAAATTCACTCGGTCCATGCCAACCGTTCTCCAATTCCTCGGGCACCCCACGTTCGCCAGATCACGCTCCACTTGGTCTAACCACCTCGCTCGTTGCGCCCCCGCTCGTCTTGTTCCTACCGGATTTGTAGCGAACACCTGTTTTGCAGGACAATCGTCCGGCATTCTCGCAACATGTCCCGCCCAGCGTATCCGGCCAGCTTTCACCACCTTCTGGATACTGGGTTCGCCGTAGAGTCGCGCGAGCTCGTGGTTCATCCTTCGCCTCCACACTCCGTTCTCCTGTACGCCGCCAACGATGGTTCTTAACACTCGTCGCTCGAATACTCCGAGTGTACGCAGGTCCTCCTCGAGCAATTTCCATGTCTCGTGCCCGTAGAGAACAACCGGTCTAATAAGCGTCGTATACAGGTTACACTTCGTGCGAGAGCTAAGTCTTCTCGACCGCAGTTGCTTGTGGAGTCCATAGTAGGCACGACTTCCGCTGATAATTCGCCTCCGGATCTCACGGCTGGTGTCATTGTCTGCGGTCACCAGTGAGCCGAGATAGACAAAGTCTTCGACTATCTCCAGCTCGTCGCCGTCGATCGTGACCTTGTTATTACTGGACAAGCGGGTTCGGTCGGTCTCGGATCCGCAGGCCAGCATGTACTTCGTCTTGGACGTATTGATCATCAACCCAATCCTTCCTGCTTCCCGTTTCAGTTTGCAGTAGATCTCCTCCACCGCCGCAGATGATCTGCCGACTATATCAATGTCATCGGCAAAGCAGATAAGTTGACTGGATCTGTTGAAAATCGTGCCTCGCATTTCGCCCACCGCTCGTCGAATAACACCTTCTAGCGCCACGTTGAACATCATGCAGGATAGACCATCACCTTGTCGAAGCCCCCTGCGCGATTCGAATGAACTCGACAACTCACCCGAGATCCGCACACAGCACTGCGTTCCACCCATCGTCGCCTTGATCAGTCTGATCAGCTTCCCGGAAAAGCCGTTCTCGTCCATGATTTTCCATAGCTCGTTACGGTCGATCATGTCGTATGCGGCTTTAAAGTCGATGAATAGATGGTGCGTAGGGACTTGGTGTTCCCGGCATTTTTGGAGGATTTGCCGACTTCATAGGTACCTATCAAATCAACTCGACGAGTTCTGGCGACGTCTTTGTATTTATGTGCATAAGTGTGAATATTTGTACCCTTTGTAAAATGATTTTTATCTTAAAAAACTTGGATTTTCCTTCTCTTCAATCTATAAAAGAACGAGAAAAAACAAAATAGTTTAAAATTTCGTTTTTCATAGTAATTATTATAAAAACATGATCAGGCTGCAGGCTAAAATGGATCCTAGGCCTACACAGTAAACGAAAATTACCGAGTTCGGTAAATCGTTAAACTGTTCGGTAATTTTTTCGGTAAAAAATAAACGAACATCGGTAAATCGATTCTTCAAGCGATTCTTCTTCTTCTCCATACAACGAACAGGCGACAGCATCAGCATCCTCTAGCGGACAAAATGGAAGCACTAATTCGATAAATTCGTGTAACTCGGTGATAGCGTGTATTCCGGACACGGCTCAATCAGGGATGCCAGTTATAATAAATTTTGTTTTATTCCTATTCTTGCACTATGAAAATTTTTTTTTTTTTTTTTGTAAATTCTTTATTTGAAACGGCTCATACCTTTAGGCTTTAAGGAGCCAAACTCATTTTGTTTGATAACAATTGTGTGCTTATATCTAGTTCACTTTTTTAAGAAAAGATAGAAGATAGATAGGGAAATGTGAAAATAAAAAGAATTATAGACGAAGATCAATAGCTTTTAGAAAAAGATATATTTCGAACATGTAGTCCAAATCTATCACAGCCAGCACATCTCTCACTGGAACATAGGGTGGTTTTCCTCGGGCCCTTAGGGAGTCTATTAAATTCGTTCTAGCGACAAGATGGACCTCGCACGACCAAACAATATGCTCGATGTCATGGTAACCTTGGCCGCAACCACATAGATTGCTGCCAGCAATATCAAAACGATAGAGTACCGCGTCTAAGGAACAATGATTGGACATGAGACGGGAAAATATACGAATAAAATCCCGACTCAAGTTCAATCTATTGAACCATGGTTTAAGGCTTACCTTTGGGATAATCGAGTGGAACCACCGACCCTTGTCATCCTCGTCCCATTTGCGCTGCCAGTTGACAAGAGAGTTTCTTCGCACCAAATAGTAAAATTCGCTGAAGACGATTTCACGTTGATACGTGTCGCCTTCCATCGCTCCCACCTTTGCCAGAGAGTCTGCCTTCTCATTGCCCACTATCGAGCAATGAGAGGGAACCCAAACAAAGGTGATGGTAAAGCGACGTTTTGATAAAGCACTCAAATTACTTCGTATCTTCTCGAGGAAGTACGGCGAGTGCTTTCCCGGTTTTATAGAATGGATTGCTTCAACAGAGCTCAGACTATCCGTTACAATATAGAAGTGTCCATCTGGCCGTGATGCGATACTGTCCAAAGCCCAGTGAATAGCTGCTAACTCCGCTACATATACAGAGCATGGTGACTGAAGACTGTGAGAGGCGCTATATATTTCGTTGAACACTCCAAATCCTGTTGATTCCTCTATAAGTGATCCATCGGTAAAGTACATTTTATCAGCATCGACGTGTCTATATTTAGCTTCGAAAATTCTTGGAATCAGAAGAGGGCGATGCGAGACCGGGATTCCACGAATTTCCTGCTGCATAGACAAATCAAACTGGACAGAAGAATTGTCGTAGTCTGGGCTACAAACACGAGTTGGAGAATACGAAGAAGGGTTTACCTGCATTGACATGAGGACATAGTATATAGACATAAATCTAGTTCGAAGATTTTGCTCAAGTAACCTTTCAAAATTCACAATCACCAATGGGTTCATGACCTCACACCTGATGAGGAACCGAAGTGATAGTAGATTGTATCGATCTTTCAAAGGAAGTATTCCTGCCAAAACTTCAAGACTCATGTTGTGCGTTGTGGACATACAGCCCAAAGCGATGCGAAGACAACGGTATTGGATACGCTCGAGTTTGATGAGGTGAGTTTTGGCAGCCGACTGGAAACAAAAGCTACCATATTCCATCACTGAAAGAATTGTTGTTCGATACAATTTTAAAAGATCTTCTGGATGGGCTCCCCACCAGGTGCCAGTGATTGATCGGAGAAAATTGATTCTTTGTTGGCATTTTCCTTTCAGATACTCAATATGGGCTCTCCAGGTACATTTGGAATCAAACCAAACCCCAAGATACTTAAAACACCTCGATTGAGTGATCGTCCTACCTAGGAGTTGAAGCTTAGGTTGAGCAGGTCTATGTTTCTTAGAGAAAACAACCATCTCCGTTTTCTGAGGGGAAAACTCAATCCCAAGCCCCAAAGCCCAGGAAGACAATCTGTCTAAAGTATCTTGTAAAGGTCTGTGCAGATGAGACTCGGAAGATCCTGTGACAGACATCACGCCGTCATCTGCAAGTTGTCTTAGAGTGCAGCCTTCAGAGAGACAACTGTCGATGTCACTTACATAAAAGTTGTACAAAAGTGGACTCAAACATGAACCCTGTGGAAGGCCCATGTAGGAGATTCTTCTAACTGCAATATCTCCGTGAGCAAAGTTCAGATGTTTCTCACAAAGCAAGCTGTATAAGATGTTGTTCAATAGAGGAGGCAGACCCCGGGAGTGCAACTTGTCTGACAAAACCTCTATTGAGACTGCATCAAAAGCTCCCTTTATGTCTAGAAACACTGAAGCCATTTGCTCACGTTTTGCGTACGCCATTTGTATCTCTGAAGACAGCAAAGCAAGACAATCGTTTGTTCCTTTGCCCCTTCGAAACCCAAATTGAGTATCTGAAAGGAGACCATTTGTTTCCATCCATTTATCCAATCGGAACAAAATCATTTTCTCCATCAATTTCCGAATACAAGACAACATCGCTATTGGACGGTACGAGTTGGGGTCAGACGCTGGTTTTCCGGGCTTTTGGATAGCAATGACTCTCACTTGTCTCCACTCTTGGGGGACAATGTTGTGCTCCAAAAATTGATTAAATAAATTTAACAAGCGAAATTTTGCGGCATCCGGAAGGTTTTTCAACAAGTTAAACTTGATTTTATCAATTCCCGGAGCTGAATTGTTGCAAGAGAGGAGGGCAAGTGAGAATTCGACCATCGAAAAGCTGGAATCCAGATCGCATCTGTCTAGGGACACATTCCGAACAACTTTTCGGTTCGGTGTGGAATCGGGACAGACTTTTCGTGCAAAGTTGAATATCCATCTATGTGAATGTTCCTCGCTTTCATTTGTTGAAGATCGATTACGCATGTTTCGTGCTACTTTCCACAAGGTATTCAAGGACGTTTCTCGTGATAACCCTTCTACGAATGTACGCCAATGTGCTAGTTTTTTCCCTTTAATCAATTTTTTGAATTGATTTTCAAGGGACAGATATGCTTGGAAAAGATCGAGGGTTCCATGTTTTCTAAAATCTTTGAATGCTTTTGATTTGTCCTTATAAAGCTTGGAGCACTGGTTGTCCCACCATGGGTTAGGAGGTCTTCGACGTACAGATGAATTTGGGATGGGTTTCGTTTGAGCACAGACTGCGCTTTCATGTATCAAACAAGCTAGGAAGTTATACTCTTCCAAAGGAGGAAGAACATTCATAGAATTGATGGCTGTTGTAATCGTGTCCGCATATTTTTTCCAGTCGATGTGTCTTGTAAGGTCATATGCCATATTTGTTTGATTCGAAGTGCTGGCCCCATTGGTGATTGTAATTTTGATTGGTAAGTGGTCACTACCATTGGGATCAGAGATTACCTTCCACTGGCAATCCAATGATAGTGAATTTGAGCAGAGTGAGAGGTCAATTGCACTTGGTCTTGCAGGAGGTTTAGGTACTCGTGTTTTTTCACCCGTGTTCAAAATTGTTAAATTGAAAATGTCACAAATGTCATAAATAAGAGTAGAACGACTATCGTCAATTTGTTCTCCCCAGACAGTTCCATGTGAATTGAAGTCACCCAGGATCAACCTTGGCTCAGGAAGTACTGAGCACAGGTCCTCTAGGTGACTTCGATCCACTGCAACTCTATGAGGCCAGTACAAACTGACAACGCATAAGTCCTTACCTCTTATAGTTGTATGACATGCAACAGCTTCAATTCCTCCTGATAAAGGGAGGTGGATTCTAAAAAAGGAGTGGCGCTTATTGATCCCCAAAAGCACCCCTCCATAAGAATCGTTGCGATCCAGACGGATAATGTTAAAATCGTGGAAGGAGATGTTTGATTCGGAAGAAAGCCATGTTTCAGAAAGGGCAAAAATATCGCAACTAGTTTCATGAAGAAGAAATTTGAACGGATCCAGTTTAGGGATAATACTACGACAATTCCACTGTAACACAGTGATATCTCCGACCTCTCGGCGTAAATTAGCCATCGAGAGAGATAAACACTGAAATGAGGGGCCAAGTTTGCATCAATTGCTTTAAAAATGTCTTCACAATAGGAAGCATTGAGAGTACAATGCTTCTGATTGATTCTGATACGTTGAAGAACTTGAAAACTCCATCCAAGATATCCGACAACTTAAAAAGTCCCGTTTGGGAAGTTGATTCAGGTGAAACTACGTTGGGATTGAAGGTATTAGATGTTCCCGCTACTTCGGGTTTATTTTGAGGTGTAAAACACATTCGGAATCCAGGAGGAGATGGTTTTTCTTTCTGTACAGTTGGCGCTTTTTGTCTTTCGACGACTGGAGGGTTCAACGTGACTATTTTTTTGGGGATTCTGGTGTTCTTAGGAGCTGGTTTTGGACGTTTCCGGGAATTAGCAGTAAACACAACTGGAAGTTCTTCGTCGGCTGTGTCCGTGTCTACATTGTCAACTGGCAATACAGCAAAAATATTACTCGAATGAGTTTGGATCGGAGGCGCCGCGCCCTTTAAAATGGCGGCATAAGACCGCCTTGACCGTTCCTTTAAAGAGCGCTTTTGATTATCCCAGCGACTCTTAAATGCCTCACACGAAGAGATTTCATGGGGTGAGCCCCCGCAATAGACACATTTCTGTTCTATTGCTGAGCACGCTCCATCCCCATGATTCTCCCCGCATTTGGGGCACCGCGGCTTGTTGCAGCAGTGCGACGCAGTGTGCCCCAACTTAATGCAATTTTTACAATCCATTGGGCGAGGCACAAAGAGTCGCACAGGTAATCTTAAAACTCCGTCAATCAAAACGTAGTGAGGGAGGGCGGTACCCGCAAAGGTCACACGGAATGAGGCCGAAGGGGAGTACTTTTTAACTCCATTCACGACGGTGGCAGTTTGGAGTTGGCGACAATCCAAGATATCGACCGAAGTCGAATCAAGGCTCCTAAACTTACCAACGCCGTTGGATTTAACGTACTCCGCCTGTAGGCTCATTTCAGTGATCACGCCCTCGATCTCTACGTTTCGAGACGGGATGTAGACGTGATATTCTAGGTTTATGAACTTGCTGGCCACAATCTCATTTGCGGCTTTCCAGTTAGCCACCACAACGCGCAGCTTGTTCGGACGCATTTTCGTAACACTGGTTACAGAGGGCCACCTCGCCAGATCTTTGGTGATCTGAACCACATTTAGATGTTTACCGTTCGCTTTGGGCCGGATGAAAACCACCCATGGCCCAGAGGAAGATGAGCCCTCTGTATATTGTCGGAGCCGGTTGACTCTCCTCTCAACAGGGGATGATGCAACATTGTCATCCATCCGAGAACGATTTGCATCTGAAGGACCGGCATCAACCGAATCCTCCAGATGCTCCTCATCTTCATAGGAGACATTTGCATCATCCCCAGTTGGAAGGTATAGTCCCCCGCCTTCGCTCATATTTCTCAACGGGAAAACGAATGTTCTCCGTGTTGAAAATATGAGCGAAGCTCAAAATGATCGAAATATATATATTTAAAGGGAAATAAGATAGAGGATGTAAAAGTGAAAAAAGAATAAAAAAAGAACTCACTATTTTTTGCACTTATTAGAGTGGTATTTTTTTCCAGTGTATATGGACTGCTCCAACCACGTGGTCCTCCGTTGATTCTCCAAAACAACGTCAGCCGAAGAACCCAACAAGACGAGCGCAGGCCCTTCCTCTTTGGTTCAAGATGGTTGCCACTTCTCGACTCGGTCTCGGGCGAGAACGACCAGTTTGATGATGATGAAGGTAATGATGAAACTCTTAGTTCGCCGAACAATGGCGGCGGACCTCGTGGTGATCGATCAGCAAGGCAGAAAAAACCGCTTTATTCACCAACAATTGATGATTGTACCCCTTCTGTGAGCTGGGGTTAATCAATGTCGCCGCACAAAACACCAACCGTCCTGACGGCACGAATCCCCGGATTTTTGGACGAGATCTCTTACACTTTGAGTCGCGAAGATCGGGAAACTTGAAAACGCGACTTTATGGCTCGAGTGATGCGAGACGAATCAATATGAAAATTTTACATACTTGAATAAATAAAATTGGTTCAAAGAAAATTTGTCGATGTTTTAATAACATTTACCCACAAAAGCTTCGTTCAATCGTACGGATAACGGTTTCAACTGGTTTCTGTTTAGGTCGAAACTAGTCAGGTCGTTTTTCAATGAAGCAAGTTGAAACTAGTCAAAACCGATCCAGCTCGGCAAGAGGATTCATTTCGAGCTGATAGAAATTGGTCGAAGTCAATTGGAAAGAGACAGGTGATACACTGTCAATCCATTTCTACTTGTTTCGATCTATTCCGACCAATTTTTAATGAACAGACTTAAAATGTGTATCAGGGCAACTGTATTCGATTAATTTCTAATAAGGTTTTGATGTTAATCACTATATACCCAGTTGATTTTAAGATTTTGCTTGCGTTAATATCTACATCATTTTCGAATCAAATGATTTTAATAAACTGCTCAACTTTGCATAAAATGTTTGAAAAATAACAGTATTGAAATACCTATATATTTTTTTTTCTATTGCCATATTATTCTCAATATATGTACAGTACCGTTCATAATTGTATAGAAATTGGAAGCAAGCGCACTGTCACTTCGACTTTGAACTTCCATAACTTTTTACTCTGATGATATTTTTTAATCATTTTTTTTGCGTTAGATAGATCCACTATCACACTATTATATCACAAAATTTGAGCTTTCTGAAGTTTGTGTGGCCTGAGAAACAGTAATTTTACGAAAATCGGACTTTTTGGACTTTTCTCATTCAAACTGCAATATCTCTGGAACTACGCAACATTTTTTATTGAAATTTTGCACAGTGATTGTTGAAATATGAAGCAAGCATGTCTGAAGTTTGCGGAAAGTTCTATCGATGAGATCAAAAGTTACGTGAGGGGCAATATTTCAGGCATGAACCTTGAAATGCGATTTCTATAGAATTTTGGACGATTTATGAGAACAATATCATTTCTTCCACCAATCAGACAAAAAATGTCTGGCAAAAGCAATGAGGAAAAGAAAAAATGGAATAAATGGTCCATTTGTGTTTTGAAATCAGAATCTCGCGATATTGTTGTGATTTTTCGGTTGAAATAGATTAACTGGTTGTTAAACAGAGGATATGATTTTCCTATGAAAACAT
Organism: Uranotaenia lowii; assembly: GCF_029784155.1. NCBI lineage: Eukaryota > Metazoa > Arthropoda > Insecta > Diptera > Culicidae > Uranotaenia > Uranotaenia lowii. The sequence goes on from NC_073692.1 coordinate 31,308,938, forward strand.
TCATCCAAAATTCTATAGAAATCGCAATTCAAGGTTCATGCCTGAAATATTGCACCTCGCGTAACTTTTGATCTCATCGATAGAACTTTTCGAAAACTTCAGACATGCTAGCTTCATATTTCAACAATCACTGTGCAAAATTTCAATGAAAAATGTTGCGTAGTTCCAGAGATATTGCAGTTTGAATGAGAAAAGTCCAAAAAGTCCGATTTTCGTAAAATTACTGTTTCTCAGGCCACACAAACTCGAGAAAGCTCAAATTTTGTGTGATAATAGTATGATAATTAATCTATCTAACGCAAAAAATTTGATCAAAAACTATCATCAGAGTAAAAAGTTATGGAAGTTCAAAGTCGAAGTGACAGTGCGCTTGCTTCCATTTTCTATACAATTATGAACGGTACTGTATATCTCCTTTTTTGTACTGGATGACGGATGAGTTAGTTTATTGCAGATTTGTTCGATGTTTTCACAACTTTCATAAGTTAACTACAAATTTGATCGTTATAGAGATTTTTTTTTGAAAATTAGCGCATTTGTCCAAAATCAGGACAATTCAAGAGTTTTACAAAACGGTCCACAAAAATCCAGAGGATTGAAACAGCTGTCAAATCGCTAACAAACGCACCGAACCAAATTTCAGGTACCAGAACGTCAGTGTGGTTTCCGAAATTAAACACATCACAGACTCAAAACAGACTCAAAATAGGGTAACATTTTGATTGTCAAAAGCATCTGTTGTTGTCATACTGCTGATTTCGGATCAGTTTTAATAAGGATTATTCTGAAAACTCTGCATTTTGTGCCAAACCATCATTTTTTAATGTTACCAAAGATCCCTTTGATCGACATTCTGAGCCGCAGCTTTTAAGGATGATTAAAAAATTTCATATGAATGAAATTCACTCATTTTTATATGATTTGTGCTTACGTAAGAACTTTAACTATACACATAACACACGACGTATTTCAGGACACGACACATAGGGCCCTATTACATAAGACGAGTCGAGTAACTCGACTCGACTCCAGTCACTGTCGAGTCGAGCGAAATGTCGTATCACGGTAGTCGAGTGGAACAGCTGAGTCACAAACCTTAGAGCAGTCGACTCAGTCGAGCTTCCCGATTGAAATTCGACTCGACTCGACTACTGTAATACCAAAATGGCTCACTCGAGTAAAATGACTCGTGACTCGTCTTATGTAATAGGACCCATAACGTTCTTACTCGGAAAAAGGATATAAAGTTACCTTTTTGTTGACCGGTTTCGGGCTCGATGTTGCCCATCTACAGGACGATGTCCGACTGATTACACAAAGGATAATTACAGCTCCAGTTTCATACTTGATGTAGTATTCGTCGAACGCAATTGGCATTATGCGGATTTTTGTTTGATCAGGTTGAAGAGAAGTGAAATGATCGGCAGCTCGTCTTCGTTCATCAACGGTTTTTCGGCGGTGCTGATGAACATCGACTCCCAAGCATTCAGATGTGATGTTTTCCGTACAAACTTCCTAAATTTGACCTTTTTCCAGTCGACGGAATGGTCAAACTCTGTTGTGTGGGCGGCAACACCCGATTCATTAGTTCTCCCATTCTCAACGGCATTTTTGTGTTCTTTGAGACGGACTTTGAATTTACGGCGAGTTTGACCAATATAAATAGCCGGGCAGCTGCTGCATGGAATTTCGTAAATTACGGATTTATCCTCCTCAGGAATCTTGTCTTTAAGCGAGACTAGACGATCCTTGAGGGTGTTTCCACTCTTGTATGCGGTTTTTAGACCATGCTGCAGAAGAATCTGGCTTATTCCGTTAGTCAATTTTGGATAAAACGGTAGACTAACTCTTTGCGATTCTTCTTTTTCCGGTGTTAGTGTTGTTGCATCACTTCGGTGCTTTTTTCGGGCGTGCTTGTGAAGAATTTTACGAACGAAGTCATTTTCGTATGCATTCACAATTCCTGCATCAAAAATTTTTTACTTCTCGTCTTCAAACTCAGGCTTTTCCATTGGAATATGGTACAGCCGATGTGCCATAGAGTGGAAGGCGGCTTGTTTTTGAGCACCAAAGTGATTTGAGTCGACCGTAATATACCTATCAGTTAAGGTTGGTTTCCGGTAGATTTCAAACTTTATTGTGTTGTCCTCTTTCCTTGAGATCAGCAGATTAAGGAAGGGCAGTTTTCCCTCAACTTTTTTCTCAGCCGTGAATTTTATCGATCTATGCTGATGATTTAGAAATTCTAGTGTCTGTGGGAGGTAGCGTTCTTTTACAGTAGCGAAAATGTAATCCACGTAGCGCCACCAGACAAGGGGGAAGAGTTTTTCCCTTTTCTCCAAATCGGTCTCAAAATCGGCCATGAATACTTCTGCTAGAAGGGGGGAAAGTTTGCTCCCCATGCTGAGGCCAAAGGTCTGTTTGTAAAACTTACCCCGGAACATGAAGTAGTTCTGCTTCATACACACTTCTGCGACAGTTATGTAGGCCTCAATCTGGTTGGGAGAAACTCGGCGGCGTTCTAAATGTTTTCGTAGGTTATGGAGGGCATCGGAAGCGGGGACACTGGGGAAGAGTGCGGAGACGTCAAAGGAGACCAAAATTTCGCCTCGACGCACTTTGAATCCTTTTAGGTGATCCACAAACTCAACCGAGTTTTTCACACTTTTGCCGTGTTTCACCGGATATTTCTTTATTTCCTCAACCAACCACGCTGCCATTTTTTCCGTGGGTGTACAAATGTTGAAGGAAATAGGTCGCATGGCAATAGGGTTTTTATGGATCTTTTATGGATCTTACCGTCTCCCGTTTTCTCATTAAGTGGTGTATATCGGTTCAAGTATATCTGCAAGAATGATAACATCACAAAATTGTCAAAATTGACGGCATTGACAAAATTGACAAAAATGACGGAGCTGATAAAAATAACAAAATTGCAAGAATTTTCGAAAATTGACAAGATTTACTAAATTAACAAAATAGACGAATTCATTAAATTGAAAAAAGATTAAAAAAATGACAAAATCGAAAAAATGGACAAAATTTGAATTTGATTTGATTTTGATAAGACTTGCAATTTAAAATTAAAAAAAAAAGACCCAAATGAAAAAAATGACTAAAATGACAAAAATGATAACGATGACAAAATTGACAACATTGAATAAATTGATAAAAATTGGCAAATTTGGAAAAATTGAAAAAAAAATCACAAAGCGGACCAAATAAAAAAAATCGACAAATTAGATAAATTCAACATTGGATGACAAAAATAATGAAAACGACTTCACGACAAAAATGACAATAATGGCAAAATTTACAAAAATAACAAAAATAACTAAAATGATAAATTTTTCAAAGTTGTCAAAATTGGCTCTATTGACAAGTTTTGTCACTTTTTTAGATTTTGTCAAATTAAAAAAAATGTCAATATGGTCAAATTTGTCGGTTCAGTCACTTGAGTCTATTTTCCAATTTTGTTAATTTTGCTAATTTTTCTTTTAATTTTTTATAATTTTTGTTCATTTAGTCAATTTTTTTAATTTTAATTTGTCGGTTTTTCATAATTTTTCACAATTTTTGTCAACTTTTTTTTTTTTTGTAAATTCTTTATTTGAAACGGCTCATACCTTTAGGCTTTAAGGAGCCAAACTCTTTTTGTTTTTTTTTACAATAGTTTGCTTACTTCTAGTTCACTTTTTTTTTTAAGAAAAGAAAATAGATAGGGAAATATGAAAATAAAAAGAATTATAGACGAAGATCAATAGCTTTAAGGAAAAGATATATTTCGAACATGTAGTCCAAGTCTATCACTGCCAGCACATCTCTCACTGGAACATAGGGTGGTTTTCCTCGGGCCCTAAGGGATTCTATGAAATTCGTTCTAGCGACAAGATGGACCTCGCACGACCAAACAATATGCTCGATGTCGTGGTAACCTTGGCCGCAACTACACAAATTGCTGCCAGCAATATCAAAACGATAGAGTACCGCGTGTTTTGTCAACTTTGTCAATTGTATCAATTTTGTCCATTTGGTAAATTTTGTCGATTTCGTAAGTTTTGATAATTATGTTATTTTTTTCCAATTAAGTCAGTTTGGTATTTATGTCAATTCTGTAATTTTTTTTCATTTTAATACATTTTGTTTATATTTCAAAATTTGTAATATTGTTTTTTATCTTCCCAATTTGATTATTCCTGCCTTTCTCGCAGAAAGGTATAGTTATCGGTCGACTTGAGAGACAATTGATTATGGGTCTTTAGTCTACCTTCTTAGGTACCTACAGGCGCGGTCCTATGGGGGGGGGGGTGATCGGGGTGATCACCCCCCCCCCAAGCGGCAAAAATCCGTTACAAAATACCCGCAAATGCTCGAATTTCTATAAAAAGTTGGAACTTTTCTTAGTAGATGTGCTTTCCAATTTTAAAATTTTTCCACTCCGTGGGGGGTTTATTCCACAAAAAAGTTAATTTATCACTTAAAAGGCTCAATATTGAAAAAAGTCGGTTCACCAAACTCAAGCAGCTGTAACTTAGGATTTCCTGGACTGAATTATACCAAATAACTTTTGTTGATAAGTTACTCAACGAAAGTGTGTTGTTGAGTGTTGATTTGGAATTTGCTATTAATAAAATGTAGGGACAACAATTTTTTTTTCAAATTGTCACTAATTTCCCTCATAGGCCTCAATTAACACAAGCAAATCGCAACAAATTTTAGTATTTGCTTCAAATTCAGAGCTTCTGAATTCTTGATTTTGTTTTGAATTTGAATGAAATGAAAAATTTGGAAAAGTCATGCAGGGGGGTGAAAATGGTTATAACACTGAAATACTTGAAATATTTGTTCTGCTTTCATCCTACATTTATTGCCTTCAATTGCAAAATAAAAAATCAGATTCTGAATCACAGTTGAGATTCTCTTTCGCGAGAATTTTTCACCTTCAATTAATCCACCATTCAAATATGAATTATAAACTTAAAATTAATAACCTATATTATGAAATTCAAAAACAAAAATTTAAATTTTAGATCTGATATTATTTAATTCCGCTTTAAATGTATTACTTCAAACATTCATGTTATGGATGACTGTGAAAAAATACAAGTACTGCCAAACAAAAATCGAATATAAAATATTCAAAGTAATCCGATCAGGAGAGCATGTCAAAACAATAACTAAAACATATTTCAAGGAGATATTTATATATTTCTTAGATAAAATTTGGATCTCAAGGTTTTCGACTATAAGTTTCGTAAAACTGGGTAATATCTTATTTTGATTGAATTTCTCGAACCGGATTGAACCCACTTTCAACGATAAAGAATTTGCTTCAAATTATTATAAAATATTATGATCATATCGTATTTTAATATGCATACAACATTCCATAAAACACGGACATCGAAGTCAACGGCCCAAACCGTGCTTTAATGAAATTCGCTCAACCCATTCATAAAATTGAATTCAATTTTTGGGAAACTATAAATGGAGCATGGTTTTTGCAAACTATGTGAGTTATTGAAATTCCTCTAGAAATTTTACTCGAAGCATTCATATCTTGACGAGTTATAATTATGTAAGATTTTGTTCTGCCCAATATCAAGCTATGCTATCTGAATGAGATATAATCTTGATTTGAGCATATCAAAAACTGATATGATTAAGCTATGATCGTTTAGCCTTTTTATATGATTTGAAATATTTTAACATCCTACGAGTACTGAATTATAACTCATAGTGATAGAAAAAATTGAGTATCAAAATATCTCATTTTGATATAATTTTGATTTTTCCTCCTGATCGGGAAGAGTTTAAATTTAAAAAAAAAAAAACCTATCAAGAGATTTCAGCAATAATAAATCGAAGAAAGAGATTACGTTTTATGACTTTTGCGTTTCCTATGAGTTTTAGTGCCAAAAAGGAACAAAAAAGTATTTATATCAGCTGTTTCAGGAATTGGTGTTGGAGATAGAGATTCAAAAATTCATCTCTAGAACGCAAAATCTGCATTCAAAACTATAACACAAGAAAATAAAATTCACATTTTCCGAAGTGCAAAGAATTTGAAACTGATTTCAACTTTTTTAGGAGCTCTAAATGCAAATTCGTATTATTTTATCAGCGTTTTTTTTCCGGTATAAATTTTGAAAATACAAGGCTCATTGGGGAAATTTATTTATTTATTTATTTATTTATTATATTATAAATCAACGGATCACATATTGATCCAAATGAAAAACTATAGTTTAGAAAAATGTACATACAAGCGGTAATCTACGTTATTTGTGCACTTTTAGCAAAAGTGTAAAATATCAAAAAAAAAAAAAATTAGAAAAAAAGGTATTAACTTAATGATCAATTTTCATAAAGACTGTGAGTAATTTACCATGAGAAAAAATAATAGGAGTAAGTATCTTTCCCCATTTTGTTAAATACGAAGATTATCTAGACGAAATCTGTATTGTTTTTTTCGGGAATTTGTAACTTCTTAGCATTCTTCCCTCTGACCTGCATCGTTGAATAAATAAAGGATAATGAAAAGATTTACCATATTTTTTGTTGTTCAGGTTAGTTACTTCATCAATTATCATTCATCGATTTCACTCTGAACTGCTAAGTTTTAAAATTACTCAATGCCAGAAAATAAGAAGGAAAAAATAGACAAAAAAAATCGAGTTTAAGACGCAAAAAGCTTCCAAAATCAGTTTGCCACGGTTTTAATTCTTCCCTTGTGAATTAAAACTTTCCCCTTAGCATTCCACTATTTTTTCGGCAACAAGGCATTCTACCATGCAAAACAGTCAGAAGATCTTTTAGCGGTTTTTAACCAACACTCCTGGATTTCTATAGATCTACAGCAATTATGTCACCGATATTGCTTTCAGCTCATCTACACAATAATATTGAAATTTTAATTTAAAATTTAGCTTAAGGTTTGATATTCTTAATCTGAAGGCTTGGCTATTTCAATTGCAAATGATTGAGACTGTTATCTTAAGAAGAGTATTAACATTCAGAATTAACCCTTTCTTTCATTATTTTCTTTATAATTCAAAATTATTAAAAAAATTGGTAATTATGTGTTGGTGAACAAAGATTAATCACTTTTGTTTGTAATTTATTTGTTGTAATACAATTTAAATTGAAATTTTTTGATGAAAACTTTAAATTCAAGAGCAAATTAAATAAAATTCGGTTCCAAAATTTAGAAACTGATTTTGATAATCGGTTTCTTCTACTTAATTTATATTTAAAGTGTTGATTTTATATATTGTGTTTGAAAAATTTGAAAATTATAATACTAATATACTATTAAGTATTTAAGTATTAATAAAATACTATTTCCAAATCACGATTCAGTAAAATACCCCAATGAAGAATTCAATGCCCGTTAGTTATGTTTGTTAATTTGTTTATCGGGCTTATCGGTGAAAAGTAAAATACTTTCGATAAATTATAAAATACCAGTGGCCTAATATTTAGAAGCTCAGGAAATAAATGAAGATAACTTGATTTTTTTTCTACGTGTTCATCTCTCAACAACGTGTGTATTATTTTCATTGCAAAAAATACATTTATAACGAGAAATTTTTTAAAAGGCTCTTAAAATGACAATTCAAAAATACCTGATATACCGACAAATAAAAAAAAATATCAACATTTTTTCGCAGTGGTTATCATAGATTCGCTGGTTGTTTTATAAAGGGATAACACCACCCCCCCCCCCCCCCCCCGGCAACCCCTCCCTTCTCCTTTCGCTCACTCAAATGATTGTTTTTTTCACCAGATATTAACGTTCCTTTATTTTGAAAATTGGAAAATCACCCCCCCCCAAGAGCCGACTCTAGGACCGCCCCTGGGTACCTATCGAATCAGCTCGACGAGTTCTGTCCAAGATTACCGAAATCACAGAAAAGTCTATAATTTCACCGAATTTTGAGCCCAATTTCACCACAGAATCTGTGTCACAGAAAAAGTGGAAATATTCATTAAATTCACAGAATTTTAAAATTCTTAACGTTTTTTTTTTCAAAATTCAATTTTTTAAGGAAATTTAAATTTTCGATAAATATCTTTGAATTTGAAAAATATGATAAAATTGGTAATGTTCATTGGTTTTTTTATAAGAAAAATGTAAAAAGGAGCAATTTGACATGACTTTTGAATGGAATTAATGAAAAAAGCATCTCAGAAAACAGTCACAGAATTTTTGGGTAAAATCACAGAAAGTAAGTTTTTTTTTCGTCAAAACACAGAACATTTTTCGGCAATCATGGTTCTGAAGATTCTTTTGATCATAATTTAATGATGGAGAATTTAGAATTCTATAATATGTTTATTATATGTTATAATTTACAGGCTGTAAGAAAGGTTCCAATCCACTGCACAGTGGTCCAGAACGGGAATTGAGCGAGGCAAAATTAATAACGCAGAAACTATAAGAATTAGACAAACGGTGTCTTCAGCAAAGATGCTCATTAAATAATGCGCCTTATAATACAGTATAAGATATTGGGACACGTGTCATTTTTTCCATGATTTTGACATACCCACAAACTTTTTTATTAGCAAAGATAGAGTAAAATTGTCTTCTACAAAGTTGTAGCTAATAACTTTCAAAGCAACTTTGTAGAAGACATCAAATTCATATGTTAGAGCGTGTCTTAAAACCAGATTTTCATCTATGACTTTATTAAATGAATTTATACGTTAGCGGTGTCTTCGGCGAACTTTATCAAATCACAGTGCGCACGTTTTTGTTTCGGACAGCAAATGTATGTCTTGAAGCATTCGTAGTTATAAGGCTTTTTCTATCAAAAAGATGTATTTTTCAAACCGCCAAATTTCACCAAACTGAGCATGCCTCATCTATGAAACAACAGCTTTGTAGATTTTGTTGATCCGGCACGAATTTTCATCATAAACGATTTGTATCTGTACTAGTTTTTCAAACATAAATTAACATTGCTCCTGGAATTTGGGCATTCCGGTGTTTCGTTTTTCCGCATGCCTTTCGTCTCAACTAGTGTTCAGCAGTTGAAGAATATTGAAACGATGACTCGGTGAAAGAAATAAGTATCGATTAGATTGGATATAAAGTAGCAATTTTCACAACGATGGGTATTCGATGTTTGAACAAGCGAAACGATAGACCAATATCAATCACCATTGCGGACAGTCGAGTTGAACTTTTATAACTTGGGTTGTTGGATTAGATTATTTTGCTCTAACGATGATCCTCGATAAATTCAATTAATATTTTATCAGAGAAGTCACAACAATATTCAGAGGTGCTACTTTTGAGAAATTATGGATACGAATGAGCTAAAATTTTGTGGTAAACGAGAACGTTTTTTGACGTTTGTCTCCATGACTAAACGATGAATATCATCAAAAGGCGGAATCAGATTCCCGATTTGTCCAGCAAGGTCCAATTAGAATGGCAAATTAGACGTGCTAATCCTCCAACGGGTACCAATGTCTGCGTAGATACACGCTGTAACGGCGTCCTGTTTTGGTAGTTGTGGTAGAAATTAATTGGTATTCATAGGAACTGCGCTAAGCATGGTATCGTAACGGATTGAAATATGAATTTCTCAGGCTAAGGGTCACGGCAGTGATGATGCACTGGGTATAAAACGAAGGGACCTGGATAGTTTTGTCCCATATTTCATCAACATTAGAGGACTTGGTGTTTGGTGTGATAAGCGATTAGCGATGCCTTCCTGTGAAGTGATGTCGATAGGGTCGGATGATTCGGTGGTGATTTCGGGAGTTGCCGGTAGATTCCCACAGGCTGACGATGTGAGCGACTTTGCCCGTAAGCTGTACGCGAAGCAGGACTTGATTGACGATCGGGAGGTGCGCTGGGAGCACAACATTCCGGGTATGCCTCGGCGCACGGGAAAGATGAACAATGTCCAGTATTTCGATGGGGAGTTTTTCGGGATGAATCGTCGTTTGCGGGACATTACGGATCCACAGCTTCGAATGCTGCTGGAGCATGCTTACGAAGCGATTTTAGACGCTGGCATCAATCCGCGAGCAATCCGGGGATCGCGTACGGGTGTATTTTGTGGCCACTGCTTTTCGGAAACCGAAACATACATGTACAACTACATTCAGCCCCGAGATGGCGCCGCAGTTCTGGGGTGAGTTATGGTGTAGGATTCATGCTTCAGACAATGATTGTGGAAATGTTTGTTTTTGTTTAAGGTGTGCGAAGTCTCAGATGGCAAATCGCCTGTCTTATGCCTTCGACTTCAGAGGTCCATCGATTGTGGTGGATACAGCTTGCAGTAGTTCAATGTATGCTCTGGATCTAGCGTACAAGAGTATAGTGAGTGGTGAGTGTGATGCAGCCCTTGTAGGGGGATCAAACTTGTTAATCAATCCTAGAGCTACGCACCAATTTGCTATGCTTGGAGTACTAGCTAAGGACGGGTATTGCCGCCCTTTCGATAAGGATGCCAGTGGATACACTCGATCAGAGGCTGTAGCAGCGGTGTTTCTTCAAAAGTTGAAAGATGCCAAACGGGTCTACGCCCATTGTTTGTATACCCATGCTAATTGCGATGGGTTCAAAGTAGAAGGAATAACGTTTCCTTCGAGGGATGTGCAGTATCAACTCATGGACGAGTTTTACAAGATAGCTGATATCAAACCATCGAAAGTGGACTACGTTGAAGCTCATAGTACCGGGACTGTTGTTGGAGATCCAGAAGAATGTGATGCATTAGATAAAGTGTTCTGTGCCGATCGGGATCGTCCTCTTTTGGTGGGATCAGTGAAATCCAGTATTGGTCACACGGAAGCGGCAGCCGGAATTTGCTCTATTATTAAATGTGTTATATCCATGCATAACGGTTTGATTACACCGAACATAAACTTCGTTGAAAATAGGCCAGATATTCCGTCACTAGTAGAAGGTCGTTTGGTTGTTGTCAATGAAGTTAAACCGCTTAGTGGACCACTGATGGCTATCAACTCTTTTGGTTTCGGAGGTGCAAACGCCCATGCCTTGCTCCATAGCAACGTTAGAGAGAAGAAAAATCATGGGCTTCCCGACGATGAACTTCCGAGGCTGGTCACATGGACTGGTCGAACGAAAGAAGCTGTACTAAATATGTTCCAAAACATCGCTGAGCGTCCGCTAGATGTCGAATTTATCAATCTTCTGTACAACATTCAGCAACACGAAACTCCCGGAAATATTTACAGAGGATATGGAATATTTTCCAAAAACGGAGCAAACCCAGCTATCCTGCTGAAACAATGTGTGGTGCGATCTGGCCTGAACGCCAGAAGTTTACTACTGATATTCGGGGGAATCAACCTTCGGTGGAAAAACGATCTGCACGTGCTTAGGCAGTTTCGGTCTATCAATCGTACCTACCTAAAGTGTGTTGAAATTCTGATTAGTATGAATTTCGATTTAGAGGTGCAAAAATCCGAGGGCCAAGTAGTGTTATACGATATGGTTGGAACTGTGGTACTGCAACTAGCCGTTGTGAATTTATTAGCTGCGCTAGGCTTCAAGCCCAATTTATATGCTGGACACTCGATCGGTCAACTCACTTGTGCATATTTAAACGGCATTCTAACCATGGAGCAGGTATTGGAACTTGCCTTTGTTCATGGTTCAGTGTATTCTGATCGTAACGCACACTACCACACAACCGCGATCATCAAGCATCGAAAAACGAAGAATCAAAACCCACGTTTTGAAATTATCAGTGGAAAAGATGAAAGCTCCATAACAAAAATCCATCGTGAGAACTACCCTGATTACGTGCTGGAACTGCTACCCTTCGTAGTTCCGAAGTGCGAAAAATCCTTGAGTAATGGACTAAGCTTCAAGCTACATCACATTCGTGAACACGTGCAACTCAACGAAGGCCAAACATCCGATCAATGGTTGAATGCCACGTGTTCCTCACTCTTTTCCACCAAACTACACGGTACGCAATCCGTTGAGAATCTTCTTAAAAACATTCCACATCGTGTGACACTATTTGAGCTAGGATCTTCGTATTCGTATGAGAAAGTTTTAAAATTGATGGATCTGAAAGTTTTCTACACGTCTCCCGATCGCGACGCCAACAATGCTGTGCTTCAATTGCTAAACGATGTTGCGAAGTAAGCTCCTAAAATACTTCCAACAAAATTTCACTTTAATAATTTCCCAATTATCCCCAGTATTTTCCAGGAGGGTCAAACGCTTAAAATTGCCGACCTCTATCCCCCGATACAGTTCCCTGTTTCGCTGAAAACACCCATGATATCGCCGCTCATCAAGTGGGATCATCGGGAGGCGGCCTTCTTTCCAGTCTACACTTACATGGTTGTGGCGGAAAAGTATTCATCGGACATTACCATTTCGTTGCGAGATAAAGCCTTCAGCCACATTCCGGGTCATTGCATTGATGGGCGAGTTCTGGTTCCGGCTACCGAGTATCTGTATCTGATCTGGGAGTTTGCCGCCATGGCCTCGAAGGCTTCCATTAATCAGATTGCCTTTGAACTGGAGGACGTCAAGTTTTTGCGGGCCACTACCCTGACGAAAAATCAATCGGCGAAGCTGACCATTGTGATGCCCAATGGTTCCGGGTATTTTGAGGTGAGTGTTTCTTTCGTTTTTTTTAATTCACAGAAATTTTCAAACTCTGCGAAAGATTACCGTTCAGTGTTAATGCATTGTTTGTAATGTTTAGTGTTGTTTAAAGTTAATGATCAACGGTTGTTCAGTGATAAAACTAACATTCTTCAGCTTCGTCCTGCAATCATTCGTGTCTAGCGGTGTATGTTTACAGGTCTGCAATCGGCCATACCGAATCGCTGGAGAATCTATCCACGTATTCTGATTGCGGAATCTCCAGGACCCTCTTCTAGCTTGACGGTCAGTTCCAAGAAATGTCTTGATTTCCTGCAGCTCCTTCATTCGGAGAAACCTTCCAAGTTCGATGTTGATCCAAATAACTTCTGAAACATCTATTCTATAATAAGGATGTCATTTAAGTACAGGATTAAGGTAATTAAGGTGCAACATTCCCGGCCGACTGGATGCAGGGTATCCTCGTAAAGGTCCCGAAGAAAGGAGACCTGACAGAGTGCGGTAACTGGCGAGGCATAACGTTGATCTGTACAACCCTCAAAGTACTCTGCAAAGTGATTCTGAACAGGATCCAGGAGAAAATAGACGCTACACTCCGACGGCAACAAGCTGGATTCCGATCCGGACGATCATGTGTGGACCACATCACAACGCTACGAATCATACTGGAACAAATCAACGAATTTCAGGACTCTCTTCTGCTGGTGTTCGTTGATTTCGAAAAAGCATTCGACCGACTTAACCATGAAAACATCTGGGCGGCTCTAAGGCGACGAGGGGTCCCAGAGAAACTAGTCCATCTCATCGAAGCACAGTATGAGGCATTTTCGTGCAAGGTCTTGCACGACGGTGTCTTGTCCGAACCAATCCCGGTAACTGCTGGAGTGAGACAAGGATGTATTCTATCACCGCTACTTTTTCTTATCGTAATGGATGAGATTCTGATTGGATCGATTGACTGTGCACCGAACCGAGGATTGCCGTGGAATCCTTCAACAATGGAGCAACTGAACGACCTTGATCTGGCTGACGATATTGTTTTGCTCGCCCAAACACAACCAGATATGCAGAGCAAACTCGACGACCTCACCGAAAGTTCCAAGGCAGCAGGTCTCAAAGTCAATGTCGGAAAGACCAAGTCGATGGAGATCAACACAGGAAATCCCTCCAGTTTCATGGTAGCTGGGCAACAAGTTGAGAAAGTGGAGTGCTTCCAGTATCTTGGTAGCCAGATTACGCCTGATGGTGGTACCAGAAAAGACATCGAAACACGGATCAGAAAGGCCCGATTTGCGTTTGCGACTCTCCGAAACATCTGGCGGTCACGCCAGATCTCTCTACGAACAAAAATCCGAATCTTCAACTCAAACGTCAAATCCGTATTGCTGTACGGGTGCGAAACTTGGTGCACATATGCGGTAACGACGCGAAAACTGCAAGTATTTGTAAATCGCTGCCTGCGGAATATCATCCGCGCTTGGTGGCCTGGCAACTGGATCTCGAATGAGGAACTACATCGCCGGTGTCATCAAAAGGCGCTGGAAATCGAGATTCGGGAACGTAAGTGGAGATGGATTGGGCACACGCTGCGAAGAGATGAAAACGAGATTTGCAGAGAGGCGCTAGATTGGAATCCAGAAGGTCATCGAAGAAGAGGCAGACCCAGAAATTCGTGGCGGCGAAGCCTAGCCGCTGAAATCCGAACTGTCGACGAGAATCTTGACTGGGACCAGGTGAAGACGCTGGCTCCGGATCGTCAACAGTGGAGGTCTTTTACCACGGCCCTATGCACCGGAGGATCGGCGCGGGATCATTAAGTAAGTAAGTAAGGTAAATTCGCAGCAGGCACTCTTCAAAGGGACGGAAAAACAAAGATGTTGTATTTCGTCGTAGAACTGCTGATAACTGCAAAAACGATACCCGGAAAAAACCCGTACAGACTTTTGATTAACCTAATTACCTTTGATTTGCCAATGTCATATTTCGGGAGCTTCATAGAGATAACCTTTCCTGAATTCCTAGTTTTTATATTCAGATATCCATCTGATGAATTATCTTGATTCTGGGCAATAAGGTGAGCTGATAAGCTTGAATCGATGAAGATATTGCTTAATGCATCCATGACCCGAAAGGAACCGTGTCAGGTAGAAGTTGACCTCTCCATACTCCCGATTTACCCAGTCTAAAAGTCTCGGGATAAGCCTATTCATCCATCTTGCGTTGTACGTTCCATTGCTCCTGTCACTTGAGCATCGACGCTGCTCGTTGAGCTTTACGCACTCCTCTAACAGCTCTAGCTTCGTAACACTTCTTATCCTCCACCAGAGCTATGTCGATGGGAATCATGCCCTTGATAACAAAAGCTGCATCCGCTGATATGGTCCTGTTTGCACAGGAAGCTCGCATGGCTATCAGCCGTAATTTGGATTAGTTTCGCTCTCTCTATGGCGGAGCTCCAGGCCGTATCGTAGTTTCGACCTTGTCAGTTGGACCATGACAGTTCGGCATAATCCAGGCCAATGAATCGATGACTTTCGATGCATTTGAACAAAAGTATTTGACGAGCCCACCAAAACTAAGCGATTGTCGGCCATTGCTCCGAGGTATTTCAGCTGCTGTTTCGAAGATGTCGTGTATCCTCCAACAGTAATCTATCTATGCGGCAAAACTCTTTTGTTGTTCACGAGCAGAACTACGGTTTTGTGGTGAGCTATCTGAAGCTTAACTCCCTCCATCCAGATGCCACCCTTTCTACGGACACCGTTGCAAAGTCTTCTACGTCGTCGATTGTTTCGCCAGTGATCATGAGCACGATATCGTCAGCGAATCCGACTATCTGTGCGCCTGCTGGTAGTTTCAGTCTTAACACCTTATTCCACCATTCCAAAACACAGGTCCGAGTATGGAACCCTGTGGAACATCCGCTGTTAGAGTACTAGATCGTAACCCTGTTCAACTCGATTTTCGAAGAAGCTTCCTATTACCTGCAGAGGGTATTGGAAACATGCATCCTGTTAAGCGCTTTGGCAATAGCTTCTCAGCTGGCATTGTTGAAGGCTTTATTAGTCCACTTTCGCCTTCTGTGTAGACAATAAGTCTGTTTAATATTATCCTCTAAAGTAGTTTACCAAGGGTGTACAGCAGACAAATGGGTCTGTACAATGATGGATGCCCTGGCGATTTCCCAGGTTTTGGTAGTAGCACCAACTTCGCTGTTTTTCACAGATTAGGGTAAGATCCTTTGTCGAGTCAGTTTTGTAGCACCACTCTGAAAGTATCCGGAATGGTTTGTACCGCCACCTTGAACAGTGTGTTTGGGATTCCGGACCGCGTTTTTTAGCGATAGTCCCTTATTCGTTACTGGCTCGATGTTGTGGGCTTCAACGTCGTACGGGATTAGTGGCCAATGTGTCGGGCCATGCTGCGGGAAAAGATGTGCAACGATTTCTTTCAAGTTTTCCGGAAAGTTTTCGGTCAGCAATCTTGGGCCATCGAATCTCGCCTGTGCAACTCTATAGTTTGGGTCCCATGGGTTTGCATTTACGTTCTGTAACAATTATCTTTGCTTGTTCTAATAGCTAGCTTGAGTGCCACCATGGCTGCTCGATAAACGGCACCTCACGTTTCTCTATCGGCTTCGTTTCTCGTCCGTTGAGCTCGACATCTGGCTTTGAGCAGCTGGTACGAAGCTCAGCAATTTCTGCATGTTTATAGCTTCGGTGCACACTTCGTTATCGAAAACATTGATCTTCCATCCCCGCTACCTTATAGCCACCGGATTTCGATCTCCTACGTTATAGAGTATCGCCTGGTGATGTCCAGTTAATGTCAGGCTCGCAAAGGTGATATCAATCACTGACGTTCTGTCTGGTATTCCATGCTTACGATAGGTGCTGATAGATCCAGTGTTACACAGCTCTATCTCCAGTCTCGCGAATGCCTTTAGTAAGCTGTGGCCTGTGGTTATTTCACCTGCTACCCTAGTTAATCGCTCTAGCGTTAATGTCTCCTCCTATAACTACGGCGACATTTCCTGTCAATGTGTGAGCAAGTTCATCCAACATTGTGTTGAACTTCCTGGAACTTGGTGTAGCGTAGCAGCTGCAGAAGAAGATGCCGTTAATTTTTGCAATCAGGAACCCATCTCTAAAATCTGCAACTATCTCCTGAATGGGAAAATGCCCCTTCACGTAGGTCCTTTACTACTTTGCTCAGTAGAGGTGACCTAAGGACTTCTTTCTTAGCAAAGGCCTTCGCTTGCGTTCTTCTAACTTCTCCTCCTTCGTCCGAGCTATCGTCAGTTGTCTCGACGTTCCTTCTGTTTTTGGTGTTGTTGTTGTTGTTGTTGTTGTTGTTTATGTTCATGTTTAGTCCCACGAGTAGCTAGGGAGATAACGGCCGGATGCTTGATCTTTGCTTCGCCAATAACGGGTTCCGTTTACCAACTATCGAATCAGCACCTGCACCGCAAGTTAAAGTAGGCTCACACCACCCGGCTTTACTGGTTACATTAAATATCTCTAGATTGTGTACCCTTGTTGATAAACTCTCACTCTTCTACTTGGATTATAAGAACGCCGATTTCGATATCATTTCTCGCGTACTGGCCACCATAGACTGAAAATCCGAGCTCGAACTAGCAATCCCTAATGTTACAGCCGAAACTTTCTCGCACATTCTCAACTACGTAATCGACCGTCATGTGCCGAACGCACCGCTAATGCTAATCCTCGGACTCCATTGGCTACAGCAGCTTTACGACAACTGAAAGCGACAAATCGAAATTACAACAAGCTTCAATCTCCGCATACCAAGGAAGAATACCGCAAACTCAACTCCGCCTATAAAAAAGCCAGTCAACGTAGCTATCAAAACCATCTTAGTCGAATTCAGCAAAACCTCAAGACTAGCCCAAAATCCTTCTGGAATCACGTCAAGAATCAACGGAATGAACCTGGAACACCGTCCCGTATGTTCCTGGATGGAATCATGGCGAACTCTGACTCCGGAATCTGCGATCTCTTTGCCAATAAATTCTCGAGCATCTTTGAAACATCTTCAATAACCGACGATCAACTGAATTGTGCCATCAGGAGTGTTTCACCACTGGGCTTTTCTTTAAACGGTATTACAGTCGAGGATACAACCATCTCTAAAGCAGCCACTATGCTCAAAAACTCCTTCTCTACGGGCCCGGATGGTATACCAGCTACCTTCCTGAAGCGTTTCATACCTTTTTTGCTGATTCCTATCAGGCTTATCTTCCAAGCTTCGCTTGGCCAGGCCACCTTCCCCTCACTGTGGAAAGAAGCTTACATGTTCCCGGTTCATAAAACGGGAGATAAGGAAGATGTCAATAATTACCGAGGAATTTCAGCTCTGTGTGCTATAGCCAAGCTTTTCTAATTGGTGGTTTTAGATCCCATTTTCATGTTCTGCAAGCATAACTTCTCCAACGACCAGCATGGATTTATGCCTCAACGCTCAACTACAACTAACTTACTGACCTTTACCTCGTTTGTGCATGCAAGTTTTGCAAAGAAATCCCAAACTGATGCCATCTATACCGATCTGTCTGCCGCAATCGACAAGGTGAACCATTATATTGCCATCGGAAAGCTCGCGCGTTTAGGATTTTGTGGATCTCTTATTGGCTGGTTCCACAGTTACCTTACTGGACGTAAATTGACAGTTCGTACGGGTAACTGTTTTTCCAGGCAATTCTCAGCTTCATCAGGCGTGCCTCAGGGAAGTCATTTAGGGCCGTTTGTATTCCTAATCTACTTCAATGACGTGCTGCAACTTCTCGATGGACCAAAATTAGCGTATGCCGTCGACTTGAAGTTGTACTACTCTATCAATGGCCCCGAAGATTCAGCAGAACCAGTTTAACCCTTTTGCCTCCTGGTGTGATGCCAGTCGCCTGCCTTTAAACCGTAGGAAATGCGCAGTAATATCATTTTTCCGCAAACGACACCCGTTCTCAGTCGTTTATTTCCTTGGAAACGATGCAATCTCTCGAGCTCAATACGTGAAAGATCTTGGTGTGATCCTGAACGTGCGGCTGAATTTTAAGAATCACACCAACTGTATCGTTGACAAGGCCTCCAGAAGCCTGGGTCTTCTTTTCCGCATGACGAAGGACTTTGAAGACATCTACTGCCTGAAGAGTCTTTACTGTAGTCTGGTTCGATCGATCCTTCTGCGGTTTGGTGCCCATATTATCAAAACGGTTCTGATCACATCGAAGCCATCCAACGACGTTTTTTGAGGTATGCCCTTCGACACTTAAATATGCTAGACCCTTTTCGACTTCCCAGCTTCAAAAGCCGCTGCCACCTGATCGACATCGACACGCCCACAGGACCGCCACTCGTGCGTCTATCGTCGCTGATCTGCTTTCATCGAGAATCGACTCTCCCGCATTTTTGGAAGTTCTTCCACTAAGCGTCCGACCTCGTGGTTTGAGGAATCGGGATCTTCAGCTCCCCGGCCCTGTTAGACTAAACAATTACGGGGCCAACTCTGCAATAATTAGCGTCATCAAGACTTTTAACCGCAAGTCGGGTCATTTGGGGCACTCATGTGCACAGCACATGCAAGTGGATGGATCTTTTCAAGGGAACTTAGATTACACTTGGAGATCCTACCCTAGATATGTGTATGCTCGTAGTGCTAACGGTAAACAACTGCAACTTCAACCAATAGTGCAGGGGTAGCATAGCAAAGTAAAAATAGTAACGCGGGGTAATACCACAAAAGATCAACTAAATGGTCGCAGTCCCCAACAGGAAAAAAGTGTTCTAATGCCACCACTCTATTGGGGTGTTCAAGATCTCCCTATTTAGAGAGCCTAGGTTTGAACTTCGTTTTCAAGACTATCAACTTATTTAGAAATTTATTTTATCTGACGCAGCACGTAGGAGTACTAACTTTTCGCAAAACTTTACCTCTCTCATAAGTTTTTCTCTATTCGTTGGAAACTACTGACTTGTCACTGCTTAGCTCCAAAACTGATCAAACTGCAGCTAGGAATTCATCTGATCACTGATGAGTACATGTTTTCCGGACAAATGTATGATCTCAACAAGTTTCTCATTTTCAGATTTTGGAGGACACAACGGTCGTCGTTACCGGATTCTTCAAGTACCTTCCGCTCAGCTGGAAACCTCCGGTGCTAGAGAAACCGGAATCAGACAAAGTTATGCTGGACACCAAAAGTTTCTACAAGGAGCTTCGCTTACGAGGGTATCACTACAACGGAATCTTCAAGTCGGTCATTGAAGCCCGCACCGATGGGCTGAGCTCCAAGGTGCAGTGGACCGGCAATTGGACGGCGTTCCTGGATGGTATACTACAGACGGGTATCGTCGGAATAGATTCGCGGTCGCTCATGATTCCCTCGTACATTGAGAAGATTTCGGTTAATCCGGAACTGCACTTGAATTCGATTGAAAAGGACGACGAAGGGAAAGAGTATTTCTCCGTTGTCAGTTGTCCAGAGACGCGAGTTTTAATTTCTGGAGGGGTGGCCATTTCTAATATGCAGATCACAACCGTACAGCGGAGGCTCTCGCCGGGGGATTTAGTCCTAGAAAGTTTTCAATTCTGGCCTTATCATTCCGGGACGAAAATATCAATGAGGGAGACAGCTCGATCATGCGTACAATTGGCAGTTGAAAATGTTCCGGCTTTGAATTTTTCTGTTGTTGAAGTTTATAGTTCAAATGGTCCGATAATCGTGCAACAGTTTGGTGAAGCAGTGGCCGATCTTCCTCTGCTGCAATCGACTCTCACCTTGTTGAGTAGTGAAGAAATGGAGGTCGACAATGTGACCGTTGAAAACAAGAGTTTAACGGAGTTTTCGAACGTAACATTTTTGATAGTTCAAGGCGGCTCGAATTTGTCTGCCGACGCCATTGGTTGTCTTTCCGAAGGTGGATACATTCTACTACGAGAATCGTTGGAGTACAACTGGAAAAACTTGGAAGTTCCGAATCAGCTGAAGGTGATCTCAACTTTTGACATAGATGAGCAGGAGACTATAGTTTTACTTCAAAAAACGAAAAAGGCAAGAATGGAATCTACCGTTTGCATTCGGGTGGACACGAACGATCTCCAATGGTTGACGACGTTGATAGATGTGGTCAAAACCAACCCTGTTGTACTGTATTCACAGGGTGATTCGATTTCGGGAATACTAGGTTTGGTCAACTGCATCCGGAAGAACCGAAGCATCTTGACGTGAAATGTGTGTTTATCGATGATCCGGCAGCACCACCATTTGATCTCAACGATCCATTTTATGCGGAGCAGTTACAGCTAGATCAGGCTATCAACGTTTACAGAGGTGGGGAATGGGGTAGCTATCGACATTTGCTACTTCCAAGTGCCGTTCAGGACGGAGCCGGTAGGTCACCATTGTTTCGCGAACTGTCGAACGAAAGGTGACCTGTCGTCGATGATGTGGTTCAAAGGACCGTTGAATACGTCGGATGAAGGTGCAGAATTGGTGCGTATATCATACAGCTCGTTGAACTTCCGTGATGTGATGTTGGCTACCGGACGAACTTTCTGCGATGCGTTGAACTTGACACGTCTGGAAGCTGAATGTGATCTAGGACTGGAATTTTCCGGCTTGACTAGGGATGTGTCGTCGGGTGATGGGCGTGGCAAATAGTGGAGCTTTGGCAACTATGGTAGAAGTTGATCCCCACTTGATATGGGATGTTCCCCAGCATTGGAGCCTGGAAGAAGCTGCTACGGTACCAGTTGTCTATGGTACGGTTTACTTGGCATTTTTCATGTGTGCGAATATCAAGCGAGGAAAGTCGATTTTGATCCACGCAGGAAGCGGAGGTGTTGGGCTAGCCGCAATTACACACTGCGCTTTCTCATGGTTTAGAAGTGTACACAACTGTTGGATCAGAGGAGAAGAAGGAATATTTACTACAGCTGTTTCCTGAATTTAGATGCACAGAATATTGGGAACTCGAGAAAACACATCCTTCGAACACATGATCACACATAGAACCAAAGGAAAAGGTGTAGACTATGTGCTGAATTCACTGGCCGACGAAAAGTTGGCAGGCGTCCGTGCGATGTTTAGGCACAGGTGGACATTTCTTGGAAATCGGCAAATTCGATATGGCAAACAATTCAAAAACTATCGATGAAAATATTCCAAAAACCAGCTTACATTTACCAGTGTTATGCTGGATTTACTATTCAAGGAATCGGCGTCTTTCAAACGAGTAAGTTTTTGGGAAAAAAATTTCAATATTCCACTCACATCTACCCTCTCATTGCAGAAGCTACACGATATTCTCGAGAAGGCCATCCAATCGGGTGCGATCAAACCGCTTCGTTCGAATGTGTTCGAAGCCAACGAGTTAGAGAAAGCTGTGCGGTTTCTTGCCAGTGGAAAACACATCGGAAAGGTGATTCTGAAAATCAGGGAAAATGAAGAAATTACACAGTCGCTGCCAATTTCGCACGTTCCTCGGATGTATTTTACTCCGCACGAGGTTTGCGTCATTCCAGGAGGACTGGGAGGGTTTGGGCTGGAACTGGCCGACTGGCTCATCATCCGAGGTTGTCGGAAAGTGGTCCTCAGTAGTAGCAAGGGGATCAGTCGGCAGTACCAGGAATATCGAATTCAGTAAGTTAAATATTATTCGGGGGGTTTTACTCAGCATTTCACGCTGCACTTTCTTACTGTTATACCAACTTTTTTTTTTTTTTGATATTTTAACAACTATTTTCTCTTAAATCTAGAACATGGAAAACTTATGAAGTCGAAGTGTTGATCTCCACGGCCGATATCACAACGGAGCAAGGTTGTCAAGACCTCCTGACAGAATCGTCCCAACTTGGACCGGTGTCTTCGATCTTCCATCTGGCGGTGCGTTTGCGAGACGCGATCTTAGAAAATCAAACGGTGGAGACGTTTACGGAAGTCCTGCAACCGAAGGCGAATGCAACCATTCACTTGGATCGGGCGAGTCGGGTTCTGTGCCCTAGCTTGAAGCACTTTGTAGTGTTTTCCAGCGTGTCTTGTGGGCGTGGCAATGCGGGCCAAAGCAACTACGGTATGGCGAATTCGATCATGGAGCGCATCATTGAACATAGACACTCGGAGGGTCTACCGGCTAAGGCAATCCAGTGGGGTGCAGTTGGAGATGTAGGGCTGGTAGCCGACATGGCCGAAGACAAGATCGATATGGAAATTGGAGGTACATTACAGCAGAGAATCTCTTCGTGTCTCAAGGAGCTCGACCATCTGTTAACTTGTGAACAGCCGATAGTATCGAGTATGATCGTGGCAGAGAAACGATTGGGCGGCTCTGCTAAAACCATGGTAGAAGCTGTGATGCACATAATGAACATCAAGGATCTGAAGACCATTTCGCTGGAGAACACTCTTGCTGATATCGGAATGGATTCGTTGATGGCCGTCGAAATCAAACAGGTATTGGAGCGAGATTTCGAAGTTGTCCTCTCGCCGCAGGATCTTCGTACCTTGACGTTTTTGAAACTGATGAAGCTCGACGAAGAAAAAGTACAAGGAAAAAGTGCTGACGAAAGCAAAGAAATGTCCCTGGGTCTGGATATCATAATCAGAAACCTTGGCAAAGAAGAAAACAGCGATCGTAAAGTATTAAAGTTGACATCCCTCAGTGACGATGGATGCCCGGTAATAATTTTCCCCGGAGTAGAGGGCGTTACCGGGAATATCTGGATATCGAATGCTGCCCAAATCAATGGTCCAGTTTATGTTGTCCAATACATGGATTCACTGAAGAGTGAGAGTATTTCGGAAATTGTTGACTTCCTAATAGACGATTTTGAAACGGAAATCGTTAGCAAATATGAAAATTTGAAAATTGTTGCTTACTCATTCGGATGTTCGATTGCTCTAGATTTGGTGGGACGTATAGCAGCAAACGTAAACTTCGAACGAATAATTCTGATAGATGGTTCCCCCAGAACCTTGAAGCAAACCTTGGTACAGGCTTTTGACGGTAATACGACGGATGATAACATTCAAAAGCAACTGATAGCTGTCATGATAGCACAATACACCAAAAACTTCCCGTTGGAAAAAATCAGTCTTATAATGGAAACGCCAACTTTCGAAGGAAAAATTGAGAAAATGGTCGAAAGTGTTAACGGTCTCACCGATTATTCTCCTCAGTATCTGCGCAAAATTACTATGGGACTGTTTAAGAGAACGAAAATAATGTTAAATTTAAATTTGGATAGTTTGCGCCAGCTGGATGAGTCCATTACGTTTTTGAAACCAACGGTTAGTGTGACGAATCATCTAGATGAAGATGAAGGTTTGTACAAAATGACCAAGGGAGAAGTTGTCATTCAGACCATCGAGGGAAATCACGTTTCCATACTTCAAAACCCGAAGGTAATAGAAATAATCAATGGTTTAGAAGGAAACCAACCTGATAATGAAAATTTGGATTCTTCTGGCAATTGTAATTAACAATGGAAATATATAAACAGAAGCATTGTATTATTGGGTCATGGATCAATCGTTTAGCTATACAAATTAAAACTTTAATAAAGTATCTCTTTAAAATACAGCGTTTTCATTAGTTTTCGAAACATCCTTTTTTCAATATATCATTTCCCGTGTCTGACTCATCCACCTGCAAAAAGTCTCCCTGATTTTAATCCTTATTTCTTCAAACTTGGACAATGGGAAATAATATAAGTTTACCTGATGTAATAGATTTTTTTTTTAACTGGAATTTGACTATTGGAATTTAATAAAAAAAAAGTATGAGTGTGCACAGGTTGTGTCGTTTAAATGCATTGGAATACATGAAGATTTATCTGACGATGCTGCTTTAAAATTTGGATGGAATATTCCACTATGTCACATGGTCCGATTATATTACATGGTCCGATTATATCAAACTGTCTGATTATGTTGCATGGTCGGATTATGTCACATAGTCAGATTATGTCACACAGTCGGACTATGTTGCATGGTCAGATTGTGTTACATGGTCTGATTATGTTGCATGATCGGATTAGGTGGCATGGTCGGATTATATATATCGAATTATGGTGCATCATCTGATTATGTCACTTGGTCGAATATGTTGCATGCTCGGATTATGTCATATGGTTCGATTTGTCTCATGGTCGGATTATGTCACATGGTCAGATTATGTCACATGGTCAGATTATGCCAAATTGTCGGATCATGTTGCATGGTCGGATTATGTCACATGGTTCGATTATGTCACATGTTCCGATTATATCACATGATCGGATTATGCCATATGGTCGAATTATGTCACATGGTCGGATTATGGTGCATGATCGGATATGTCATATGGTCAAATTATGTCACATGGTCTATTTATGTTGCACGGTCGATTAAGTTTCATGGTCGGATGGATTATGTTGCAGACAAAGACAAAGAAAACCTTCAACGCTAGGGTTTATGTGATAGCTAAGAATTACGTAAATGTAGATTTGATTTTAGATTTTATAAAAACTTTTTGGAGCAACTAAGCAGAAATAAGTGATATTTGGCATCAAACTACTAAGAAGAACGTTAGGGCGGTTTTAAAAATTTTACAGACCCCGTTCAGTTTTGGCAACATTCATTTTTTTTCAACATTCGATTTTGGTAACATTCAATTTTGGCACATGAGCCAAAATCGAACGGTTTTTTGGAACGACTTTATAATATAGTTTTCGTTAGAACAGAATCAATATAATTTAGACAAACACCATAAATACGTTTTTACCTACCTACCTACCTAAGGGTCCAGCGCCGATTGACCGGCGCATAGGGCTGAGATAAAAGATCTCCACTGCTGGCGATCCGGAGCCAGCGTCTTCACTTGCTGCCAGCCAACGTTCTCGTCAACTGTGCGGATTTCAGCGGCTAGACTTCGCCGCCACGAGCTTTTGGGCCTGCCTCTTCTCCGATGCCCATCTGGATTCCAGTCAAGCGCCTCTCTGCAAATCTCGTTTTCATCTCTTCGCAGCGTGTGCCCAATCCATCTCTACTTACGTTCTCGAATCTCGATTTCTAGCGCCTTTTGATGACACCGGCGATGAAGTTCAACGTTTGAGATCCAGTTGCCAGGCCACCAAGTGCGGATGATGTTCCGCAGGCACCGATTCACAAAAACTTGCAGTTTTCGCGTCGTCACCGCATATGTGCACCAAGTCTCACACCCGTACAGCAATACAGATTTGACGTATGAGTTGGAGATTCGGATCTTAGTTCGTAGAGAGATCTGGCGTGACCGCCAGATGTTTCGGAGACTCGCAAACGCAAATCGGGCTTTTCTGATCCGGGTTTCGATGTCCTTCTTGGTACCACCATCAGGCGTAATCTGGCTACCAAGATACTGGAAGCACTCCACTGTCTCAACCTGTTGTCCAGCTACCACGAAATTGGAACGATTTCCTGTATTGATTTCCATCGACTTGGTCTTTCCGACATTGATTTTGAGACCTGCTGCCTTGGAGCTTTCGGTGAGGTCATCGAGTTTGCTCTGCATGTCTTGTTGTGTTTGGGCGAGCAAAACAATATCGTCTGCCAGGTCAAGGTCGTTCAGTTGCTCCATGGTTGAAGGATTCCACGGCAATCCTCGGTTTGGTCTACAGTCAATCGATCCAGTCAAGATCTCATCCATTACGATGAGAAAAAGTAGCGGTGATAAAATACATCCTTGTCTCACTCCAGCAGTTACCGGGATTGGTTCGGACAAGACACCGTCGTGCAAGACCTTGCACGAAAATGCCTCGTACTGTGCTTCGATGAGATGGACTAGTTTCTCTGGGACCCCTCTTCGTCTAAGAGCAGCCCAGATGTTTTCGTGGTTCAGTCGGTCAAATGCTTTTTCGAAATCAACGAACACCAGCAGAAGAGAGTCCTGGAATTCGTTGATTTGTTCCAGTATTATTCGTAGCGTTGTGATGTGGTCCACACATGATCGTCCGGATCGGAATCCAGCTTGTTGCCGTCGGAGTGAAGCGTCGATTTTCTCCTGGATCCTGTTCAGGATCACTTTGCAGAGTACTTTGAGGGTTGTACAGATCAAAGTTATGCCACGCCAGTTACCGCACTCTGTTAGGTCTCCTTTCTTTGGGACCTTTACGAGGATACCCTGCATCCAGTCGGCCAGGAATGTTGCAGTATCCCAAATGTCAGCGAATAGACGGTGCAACATTTGTGCTGACAAGGCAGGGTCGGCTTTGAGCATTTCAGCAGGAATACAATCGATTCCAGGCGCTTTGTTGGATTTCATGTCCTTGATTGCCGCTTCTATTTCAGCCAGCGAGGGCGCTTCCGAGTTGACGCCATTAATGCGACTTACTGTGGGCGCCTCGAGCTGCGGGTTCTGTTGGCCATTGCTATTTGTAACTCGGAAAAGTTGATCAAAATGCTCAGTCCAACGCTTGAGCTGATCTGTTCGATCTGTCATACGTTTTTACGTTCTTGATAAAACGTTGATAAAATGTAACAATAACAATTAAAAAAAATATAAAGCACTTAAAAATGACGAAAAAAATAAAAATTTCAAAAAAACTGATAAACAAATACAAAAAAAAAGAATAGAAATTACGTAAAATATCTAAAAATAGATGTAAAATGACAAAAATAACAAACATTCTTAACAAAACAAAAAATAATCTGAATGTGTCTAAAACATGATAAAAAACAACAAAAATGACTAAAAGTTATCAAAAAAGATGAAAAATTGAATTAATAACAGAACAATGGTTTATTTGAATTGATAGGTAAGAAAAAAAGATGATGAAAAAAATCGTTCAATTTTGGCACGGTTCGATTTTGGCAACACAAAATTCTCGAGCGTGTTGCCAAAAACGAAAGAGGCCTATATATATATATCTTGGCCAAAGGGTTTGTTCTTTCGAAAGTTCGTAGACTACAGCTCTCGTCAATTTCGTGGAATGCAATGATAATAAAAATTACCAGCATCGTCAACCTACCATCAATTACCACTGGATATCGGGACGCACTACGCATGCCACTTTGGGAGCTCTTTTCTCTGACCACCAACGACCGCATGTTCCTGTTTCAAGTCGTCCCGTTTTCCGGTCAGGTGGTTCAGAGGAAGGCTCCCAATTGCCATGCTACGGCAAGTATTTATTCCATTCGAGCACTTCACCCAGTCACACAAACATGCTTTCTAGCTCCATTACATACGCGTTGGATCAGTGGCATTCTCCTCTTACACACAACATAGCCGAAAAACCGTCGATTGGATTTCCGGGGCGCATCGAAATCAGCACAGTGGAGGCCCCCGAGCCCTTCGTCACAGTCGCGCAGTTTCCAGCCAGCGTCAACAGTCGTCCCGGCCCTGTGTTCGAAGAAGGCAACGGGGCTCTCCAGCCTGTGTCGTCAGGCAAGTATCCTTCTTTTAATTTTGATTCGTCCAGTGACTGCCCTACCCCTTCCAGCCCTCTCGTATTCGATTATCGCTTGCATGCAAGGAAGACTGTAAAAGGACCTCTCGATGAATTGGATGTTCGCTCAACTGAAAATTTTGCTGTTATTTCGCCGATTGGATTACCGGGATGCAACGAACCAAGCACAAGGGAGGCCCCAGAGCCCTTCGTCACAGTCGCGCAGTTTTCAGCCAGCGTCAACAGTCGTCCCGGCCCTGTGTTCGATGTAGGCAATGGGGCTCTCCAGCCTGTGTAGTCAGGCAAGTACCCTTCTTCAGCTTCCGTTGCGTTCAGTGACTGCCTCTCAACTTCCAGAACTCGTCCCAACGATCATCGGAACACATCACGACAAATAATTGACGCATCTAATTCATCTAATGGTCTGCGGCTGTACTATCAGAACGTGCGTGGTTTGAAATCCAAAATCGCTGAATGCTTCGTTGCTTCATCAGAGCTCGGTTTCGAAATCTACTCATTGACCGAAACTTGGCTCGATTCATCCGTACCGTCAAGTCAGCTATTCAGTTCTGACTATAACGTTTTTCGTTGTGACAGAAATAGTGCCAATAGTCGTAGTAGTAGAGGTGGTGGGGTCCTCATAGCGGTTTCAAGCACGCTTAGCTCATCAATCTTAGCTTTTAATACTAATAGCATAGAAAGTTTGTGGGTGAGAGTGTCAAATGATCACGGCTCATTTTTGATCGGAACAGCTTATGTACCGCCGGAAAAAAGTTACGATTGTACAATTATCGATTTGCATGTTGATGCATTATCAGATGCTAGACTACAACACCCTGAATGTAATGTAATTCTTCTTGGTGACTTTAACCAATCGCAATTGTTCTGGATTCCGGGTCAGAGCAACAACATGGTGTTGGAATCTTCTTCCACGATAAATTCTGCTAGTGCTACACTATTGGATGGAACGACATTGAATGGAGTTAGTCAAAGAAACGGGATACGAAACTCTCAAAACCGAACGCTGGATTTGGTTTTCTCAGATGATTCGATTTCGATCAGGCCCATTATCGAAGCCAGTGATTTCATTGTGCCGATAGACGTGTATCACCCTCCTTTGGAATTTGAAATTTTCTTCCCGAATCCTATCGCTTTTGTTGAAGATTTCGATGTATCAGCCCGTGATTTTAATCGGGCGGATTTTGATACTATGAACCGTGTTCTATTTGAAGCTGACTGGTCTGAAATCCAAAGTTGTACTGACGTTGATGTAGCTGTTTGTATATTTAAAGCAATCCTGGATGACACTTTTGATAAATCCGTACCCCTGGTGCGGCCTCCTCTTCGACCTCCTTGGACTAATGCTCACTTGAAGCGGTTGAAACAGACACGATCGAAATTGCTACGGAAGTTTAGTAACTCCAGGTGCCCATTCGTGAAAATCAAATTGTACGCGGCTACTAAATGTTACCGGATATACAACCGACTTTGCTATCGTCGTTATGTGCATCGTACTCAGACTGAACTTCGTCGCAATCCAAAAAAGTTCTGGAAATTTGTAAACTCCAAACGAAAAGAGTCTGGGCTTCCAGCTGTACTCCAATTAAATGATCGTATTGCCATGTCAGCTGACGAAAAATGCGACCTTTTTGCGACGCACTTCGCCAGTGTTTTTTCAGTCGAATCGCCAACCGCTAGTCAATTGAACGCCGCAGTAACACGATTACCCATCGATGTGCTGGATCTGGATGTTTTTGCTGTAAGCGAGGAAATGGTGTTACAGGCAATAATTAATCTGAAAAACTCCACGACAGCCGGACAGGATGGCATACCGGCGTGCGTACTGAAAAAGTGTTGCTCATTACTGGTGAAACCTCTGACAAGCATTTTCACCCAGTCTCTTGAACAGCAAAAATTTCCCACCATCTGGAAAAAAACGTTAATGAGCCCAGTGTACAAAAAAGGTGACAAAAAAGATGTTCTAAACTACCGTGGTGTCACATCGCTAGCTGCCTGCTCGAAAGTATTTGAGAGGATTGTCAACGATGTCATGTTTTCGGCTTGCCGGAACTGTATCTCTGAGAACCAGCATGGATTTTTTCCTAAACGCTCTGTAACTTCAAACCTGATGGTTCTTACATCCTTTTGCATATCAAACATGGATGCCGGCAAACAAATCGACGCGATATATACCGACATTTCCGCGGCATTTGATTCTGTAAACCACGATATTCTTCTGAAAAAATTGCATCGATTGGGATTTTCCGAACGATTGTGTGCGTGGATCAGAAGCTACCTAAGAGATCGTCGATTGGCTGTGAAAATTGGTTCAGCTGAATCTTCTGACTTCATTCCAAAGTCTGGGGTACCCCAAGGCAGCAATTTGGGTCCATTGTTGTTTACGCTGTTTTGTAATGATATCAACTTGTTGCTCATTGGATGTGGAGTTCTCCTGTACGCGGACGACTTAAAAATATTGTTCAGTTTAATTCTTACTTCGTAATAAATACATATAGTAACCCTAACCCACGTAGCTTAACGAATTATTCATTCTATGACGCCAACACTGTTTAGTCAGTCTTACATCCGGTTTGCTTTCTAACTTCACTTCTTGTACGACCAGTGACCAGTGTGGACAGTTCAAGTGTTAACATAGAAAGTGGTCCTTCGAATCGGATACAATTTATCGGTAAATTTTTAACATTTCATTTTTTTCCAATTAGCTTTTAGGTCAATGATGGAAATAGAACTGGATATTGTGGTTCAATACTACTGTTAACTTTGACATTGGGTCAAAGAATAAAACACTTTGCCTTAACTCTTTGATATTGGGTCAAAGAGTCAAATCTTTGATATTGGGTCAAAGAATCAAATCTTTGATATTGGGTCGAAGATTAATACCTTTGATATTGGGTCAAAGTGTAATAAACCGCAAACAACTCGACATTGGGTCGGTTAAAGTTGAACGGTTTTTCAAATCCGAATACCAGAGCTGATATTGGGTCGGCTTGGAATGCTTTGCAAAGTACAATCACATTTTCCAACATGGCGTTAGATGACCGTTTCGGAGCAAGTGGTAATGAATTTTCAGAGATACCAAAGAGAAATCAATTTACTTCAATATGGCGTCAACTGGCCCTACATTGGGCAAAGCGGAATGAAAGGAAGATGAATTAACCACATCGTAAATTCATCTTAACGAATTGCCTTGCTCGGCAAAATTTGAACGAAAAATAAATTCATGACATAATCGTAGTAAGCATTTCCGTTACCTAGCAACCGACGACCCGCATGGCCACGTCCGTTCAGAATTTCTCATCATTGATCGTCAGAGCAAGAAAGAATAATTTACGTTTTTTCTTCGAAACAAGCTAATGTTGTCTTGAATGATTTCCAGTCATGTCCGACAATACTGAGCCACAGGTGACTTCTGAGGAACATGGAGAGGAGATATTTGCGGAAATGGTCGATGATGATTTGGTAGAGGTGCTCCCACCTGAAATAAATAAGCTCATCGTTAAGCGTAATCATTCTGGGAACAGGATCATCCAGATAATTGATAGCATCAACGCATTCCAGAATGATGTGGTTATGCTAGAAACAAGGCGCGACATGCTGAAGCAATGCTATAGAACCTTTGACGCCCTGCAAAGTTCTTTGGAGCAGTCTGTCCCTGATGAGATGGCATCGAGAGATAGCATTGAATTGAAGTACATAGCAGGATTGGCAGCTCTCGAAAAAATTATTACGATGCAGAAAGTAACCGCACCGAGTTCAGTCCAACGGGATTCGGTAAGATTACCAACAATCGACTTGCCAACTTTTTCAGGAGCGAATGACCAGTGGTTGGAATGGGTGGATAAATTTAATTCGCTTATCCACAATAGGCCGTTGCCCACTATTCAAAAATTTGAATACTTAAAAGTATCACTCAGAGGGCCAGCCTTGGGAATAGTCGATTCCCTACCAACAACCGAAGGCAATTATCAAATTGCTTACGACCTTCTGTTCCGTAGATACAATAATCCGAAGCTATTAGTACAGCAACATATCAGGGAATTATTCGAACTGAAACCTATGGATATTGAATCAGCGTCTGGGCTCCGAGAGCTCTTCGATAGAGCCAGAAAACATTTACGCTGTTTGGAAACTTTATCCCAACCGGTACATACGTGGGATGCCATGTTGATACATTTGGTTGCGAACAAACTAGACTCAGCCACACGACGACAATGGGAAACGGCTGCATCTGGCATTGCACCACCCACATATGAACAGCTTGAGAATTTCGTTTTGGATCGTTGTCAAGTGATTGATGCTATGCCAATCAAACGTAAGACAACAGTTGACCATTCGAATGTCCCTCCGAAACGCGTAAAACCGGAAACAAGATCGTTCGTAGTCAAATCGGCACAGGACAACAAATGTGCAGCATGTAGTGGTTACCACTTTGTGGGTGTCTGTGACAAGTACAGGACCAAATCTGTTGAAGAAAAGTTTCGGTTAGTCAAACGAGTCGGATTATGCTTCAATTGTCTTTCATCTAATCACACAGCTGAAAAATGCCGAGGGGGCTTATGCAGAAAGTGCAAAGGACGGCATCACACATCATTGCACCGGGATACTACCCGTCCTTCGAATGGAAATTCAAATATCAAACGTGAGTAAATTACAACTGTTTACATTAGAGAGAAATGTTTCATTAAATTGTTTGAATAAAAAATTTTAGAAAAGAGAAACGTGTGTTCTGAATCAGCCCTCTGCCTCATACCAACTGCGTCGGTTCTCGTACGTGCAAAAGGAAGGTATTTGGCATGTCGAGTGTTACTGGATTCTGGATCTCAGTCTAACTTCGTTACACAGTCGTTCGTAAAACGAGCCGGTTTACTCACTCAATCTATTAGCATCAACGTTAGAGGCTTTGGAAACCTAGCCAAGACGATTAGAGAGAAAGTAACGGTACAGGTAAAAGCTAGAACGTCAGTGTTTCAACGAACTGTTACAATGCTAGTTACGGATTGCATAGCGGATCCAGTGCCCAATACTGATATCAATGTTGATAACTGGCTTATTCCTGATGTAACATTAGCAGACCCCGAATTTCATCTTTCCAGACCAGTCGACATGTTGTTAGGAGTCACAGTGTTAATGGAAATTTTGAAAAGTGGGAGTCACCAAATTAGCCCCCATTTGCCACACTTACAAAACACCCATTTTGGATGGATTGTGGGTGGATCTGTGACGAAAATGAACGAAACTAACAAGATTAATCAATTCATTAACGAGAGCACGCAAAATTATCTAACACGATCATGGAGTGAAGAAGAAAATAAATCGGAGCTACTGTTTCAAGAAACTACTACCAGAGATCACACAGGCAGATTCATCATAAGGCTTCCACTTAAGGACAACTATAAACAGTTAGGAGAGTCCAGGAATTTAGCGTTGAATAGATTTCTTAAATTGGAACTTCGTTTTGAAAAAGACCCAGTCTTACACAAACAATACAACGAATTTATGTACAACTACCTGGAAATGGGTCACATGGAAATGGTTCCAAACAATGATCTGAACCTCGATCAACCTCATTTTTATTTTCCTCATCACCCAGTTTTGAGACCCGATAGCTCTTCCACTAAATTGAGAACAGTGTTCAATGGATCTGCCTCAACATCTAGTGGATTGTCCCTCAACGACGTTCTGCTTACTGGACCCACGATACAGAAAGACATTTTTGATATATTGCTCAGGTTTCGGTGCCATAAATATGTTCTCACTGGCGACATTCAAAAGATGTTTCGGCAAATAATGGTGCACAGTGATGATCGCAACTTTCAATTAATATTATGGCGTTTCTCTACAGAGGAAGCAGTTCAGACATATCGGCTCAACACCGTTACATATGGAACATGTTCAGCTCCTTTCATCGCTGCTCGATGTCTGCACCAGTTGGGTATTGAGTTTCAACAGAGGTTCCCGGAAGCAGGCAAAATAGTATTGAACGATTTTTATATGGATGACGTTGTAACTGGTCATGAGGACAAAGTTAAATTGTTGAGGCTTAAACAAGAGTTGGAAATTATCCTCACGAGTGCCGGATTTGAGTTACATAAATGGAAATCCAATGAGAAATCAATTGTCTCAAACAGCGGGGAAGACGAAGTTTCCAAAATATTAGGCATTCTTTGGAACACAGGCAGCGATTCCATTAGTTTCGGTACCCAAATCGATCAGCAGGCCGGTACAACAAAACGCAACATTCTCTCGGAAGTTCAAAAAATCTTTGATCCTCTTGGAATCGTCAGTCCAATCGTGATCCTGGGAAAGATAATAATGCAGGATATATGGTCAGTTAAAATTAAATGGGACGATGAACTACCAGTACACATAATTAGCGAATGGAACCGTTTTTGCAACCAATTGAAAGAATTAGAGCGCATTGAGTTTCCTAGACACGTTCGCTCTCAAGGTAAAATTGTTGAAATTCACGGGTTTTCTGATGCTGCAAAACGTGCTTATGGGGCTGCCGTTTACATTCGTACTGTGAATGGAGACGATAAAGTCAGCGTAAGTTTGCTCTGTGCGAAATCGCGTGTTACACCTACGAGGGAAAGTGGAAATTTAGATGATGTGACTATTCCTAGAATGGAATTGAGAGCAGCTTCCTTGATGGTGGAGCTTACTACTAAGGTCATCGAATCCTTGTCAATTCCTATCGATGGAGTTCATTATTGGTCTGATTCCATGGTAACCCTTGAATGGATACGCAGTTCGAACAAAACAAGACCCGCCTTTATAAGTAATCGAGTTAAGGTAATTCATGAAAAGACGGAAATGAAATCCTGGCACCATGTGCGGTCCAAAGATAATCCGGCGGATTTAATATCAAGAGGAACATCGGCACGGAAACTTTTTACTTGCACCAATTGGTGGCACGGTCCATCCTTTCTAACAGAACATAACCGACTTTGGCAACCGGAATGCACGGAAACTGTGGTAAGCATGGTAACAACTGAGGAAATGGAAACAAAAAATGCTGATGCACATCTTGAAGTTATTGAAAACACTTCAAGTGTAAGCAAGCTTCAAAGAATAATAGCTTACTGCCTGAGATTCATTCATAATTGTCAACCGAAAAAAGCCGAACGTATCAACGGTCAGCTATCTCTTAAAGAGGTTGGTAATAAGAAACAAATTGTAACGGACCATGATAGTAATTTTAAATTTTAGATTCGTGGTGCTCACCGAAAGATTATTTCCTTAACACAATGGAGATACTACGGAGAGGAATTGTCATGTCTTACTACGAAGAAGCCTATTATAAGTAGCAGCCCTTTGCTTACTCTTAATCCCTTTATTGGCAGTGATGGATTGATGCGCGTAGGAGGTCGCATTCAAGCAGCTGGCGTTTCATATGATCAACAGCATCCAATAATTTTACCTACCAAATCAAATCTGGCTCTTATAATAATTCGTAACTACCACATTGCTAATCTTCATGTGGGTGTTCAATCGCTTCTCTATTCGTTAAGGTTAAAGTACTGGATCCCTAAAGGAAGAAACCTTATACGAAAAATAGTTCACCAATGTGTCACTTGCTTTCGTCAAAACCCAAAATCGGTTTCGCAAATAATGGGAGAAATCCCAGAAGTACGTCTGAACCCTGGAAGACCTTTTAAAGAATGCGGTGTAGATTTTGGCGGACCGTTTACGGCCAAAGAAAACTTCGTTAGAACTCAAAAAACACTCAAAGTGTATGTAGCCTTGCTTGTTTGTCTACGTACTAGAGCGATTCACCTGGAGTTGGTGAGCAGCTTAACCAGTTCCGCTTTCATAGCTGCCTTAAGAAGATTCTCGGGAGTACGAGGTAGAAGTGCGGTTATATATTGTGACAACGCTACCAACTTCACGGGTTCAAAAAATGAACTGAAGCAGTTAACTAACAATTTTAAAAACCAAGTAGAGCCAGAAGTCCAAAAATTCTGTACAATGGAAGGTATCAATTGGAAATTTATTCCACCGAGATCACCTTCATTTGGAGGAATATGGGAAGCGGGTATCAAAAGTGTCAAATCTCATATGCGCCGAATACTTGGATCAATGATACCTACGTATGAAGAATTGCTAACGTTGTTTAAGCAAATTGAAGGATGCTTGAACTCCCGGCCTATATCACCTATGTCAACACATCATGATGATCCAATTCCGTTGACCCCGGGTCATTTTCTAATAGGTGAACCAATCACCGCCTTACCGGATGACATTGACGTGCCCAGCTCAAAGAAAACTCTTTGCCGTTTCGAACAAGTGCAGAAGAATGTACATCTGTTCTGGAAAAGATGGCAGAAAGAATATTTGAATAATTTACAACAACGTGCGAAAAAATTTTCGAAGGTTAAACCCGACCTCCTTATCGGAAAGTTGTGTTTGGTAAAAGAGGACAATCTTCCTCCATGCGTTTGGATTACAGGTCGAGTTAAAGCCACACATCCGGGACCGGATGGGAGAGTGAGAGTGGTCACTTTAAAAACAATTAAGGGAGAAATTAAAAGATCCGTTGCCAAACTTTGTCCACTACCTATTGAATAACTCTTTCGGCGGGGGGAGTATGTTCAGTTTAATTCTTACTTCGTAATAAATACATATAGTAACCCTAACCCACGTAGCTTAACGAATTATTCATTCTATGACGCCAACACTGTTTAGTCAGTCTTACATCCGGTTTGCTTTCTAACTTCACTTCTTGTACGACCAGTGACCAGTGTGGACAGTTCAAGTGTTAACAAATATTTTTAGTCATAAACAGTAAAGCTGACTGTTGTGAATTACAACGCTTCTTGGACACAGTTGTAAACTGGTGCGCCAATAATTTACTAGTTTTGAGCGTTACGAAGTGCTGTATTATCACGTTTGGGCGTAGGAAAAATCCATTCATTCATAATTACGATATTCTGGGCGAGCAGTGGCATAAAGGATCTTGGCGTTTTGTTGGACAGTCAAATGACTTTTAAGCGGCATTACTCTGTGGTACTCGAGAAAGCTAACCGAATGCTTGGATTTATTATACGTTTGAGTAAAGAATTCACTGATCCTCTCTGCTTGCGAGCTCTGTATTGTTGCCTGGTGCGATCAACATTGGAATCTGCGAACCTAGTATGGTGGCCTTTTGAAGCTTCATGGACAGCGCGTTTTGAAGCAATTCAACGTCGGTTCGTTCGTTATGCTCTTCGT
The DNA here is from genome assembly GCF_029784155.1 of Uranotaenia lowii. NCBI lineage: Eukaryota > Metazoa > Arthropoda > Insecta > Diptera > Culicidae > Uranotaenia > Uranotaenia lowii. The sequence continues at coordinate 31,346,205 of NC_073692.1, forward strand.
GAACTACCTTGGGAGAATCCTTTAAACCTACCACCATACGCTCATCGTTGTGCTCTGCTTGGACTTCATACGCTGTCGGATCGTCGTTCCATCGGTCAATCGCTGTTTGTGGCAAAGATTCTTCGGAACGAAATTGACTGCTCCTGGCTACTATCTCGCTGTAATATTTATGCTCCAGAAAGAACCCTACGTAATAGAAACTTGCTCTCCCTGGAACCTAGAAGCACGCGATATGGCAGTAACGACCCTCTCCGTTCCGCAAAAAATATGCTTTCTACGTTATTATACTGTCTTTGACTTCAATGTTTCCATTTCAACTTTCAAACGCCGTATTGAATCTGACTTAAGAGACCAACTGAGAAATTAGGAAAAGTATCATGTAATGTACAAATAATATTAAGTAGATCATTAAGACACCTAAATATGTCAGATGATTTTGTATCAAATAAACAATAAACAACAATATAAGGTATTATAGACTTCACAAACAACAACGGTCGAGAGGAATCAGCCCTCGCACGAGGTGTAACCAGTACATGACGCACCTTACACCGGTTGATCACTACGGGCACGAATCATGGATATTGCTCGAGGAGGACCTGCGTACACTCGGAGTATTCGAGCGACGAATGGTAAGAACCATCTTTGGGGGCTTGCAGAGGAATGGAGTGTGGAGGCGAAGGATGAACCATGAGCTCGCGCGACTCTATGGTAAATCCAGTATCCAGAAGGTATCGAAGGCTGGACGGATACGCTGGGCAGGGTATGTTGCGAGACTGTCCTACAAAACAGGTGTTCGCTGCCAATCCGGTAGGGACGAGACGAGCAGGGGCAACGAGCGAAGTTATTATTATTATTTATTTAATTAAGGACATTTTACCAACTTTTGGCATTCGTGTCCGACAACAAGCGAAGTGGTTAGACCAAGTAGAGCGTGATCTGGCGAATATGGGATATGCAAGAAATTGGAGAACGATTGCCATGGTCCGCGTGAATTTTGGGAATTATGTTCATCAAGTTATGTCGTGAGACGGAGAACCGTGGGACCTAGAACGATTAAAACAATTACGTTCGAAATTGCTTGGAAAGTTCACTAGCTCCAAGTGTCCCTTCACTAAAATTAAATAGAACGATGCTACAAGAAGATATCACAGTTTTTTTTTGTTGAACGTAGGTACTCATATTTCTGAAAATTTGTGAACTCGAAACTCAATGATAGAATTGTGCCGAAAAATGCAACCTCTTTGCGATGCACTTCTCCAGTATTTTTTCTGTTCAATCGCCAACTACTGATCAAATTAACGCAGCTATTAGACGGTTACTCATCGATGTACTGAATTTGGATGTTTTTGCTATTAGCGAGGAAAAGGTTCTAGAACAGTGGTTTTCAAACTTTGTTCACTCACCGCCCTTTTGCAAAATTTTTAAGTCCAACGCAAATGCCTGGGCAAATTTGTTGAAAATCTAAAAAAAAAAAAATGATAATCTGGATCGTAGAAAAACCATTACCTTTTGGCTTTATGTTGTTGTAAGATTTAACTCAAAATTCATTCAAATTTATATGAGTCCCTCAGAGGGGTAGGGGTATTGCAAGTGTTAAAATGGTTTAATAATGTAAAGCAATTTTTCATATTTTAAACTATGTTTTGTGATTTTTCAGATTTTTAGAATTTTATTTACAAACTGAAACTATTTCGTTCAAAAGAAAAATCGAAAATTAAATTTTCAAAAAATACATTAGGAAAATGACCAAAATAACAACTTAAAAGTCTGTTTTCTCGAAATTATCTTTTATGCATTTATACCCTTTTGGCTCCGAGGACCTCATACATTGCTTCAAACCTCCAGTTAACACTTAATTCTATTTAAAGTTTCCTGGACAGTTACTTAAACTTATGCATTAGTTTGTTTTGATATCAAATAAAAAATCTTAAATTTTTGTACAAAATTCTATCTTCACTATCAGTTTGCATACAAATAAATTACGCACAAATAAATTGCATACAAAGAAATTATGATAAACAAATAAGAATTTAAAATAAAAATTCTCTTACTAATTTTTTTTCATATTTTTTTTTCTAAAAAATCTATTACTAAATCACATATAACGCCTTTTTACACAGATTTTTCGGGAGGTTTTTGGTTTTGGGGGGTTTGGTTTGGGTTTGGAAGGTGAAGAATATCAAGCATTCCCATTTAAAATTAATCTTTTTTAGTACAACCTAAAATATTCTTTTACAAAACAAAATCAACATGAAGAGCGTTTACAAAATCTGAGACAATTTAAAAAAAAACATCTTCTAGATACAAAAAAAATTTAGAAACTGAAAACAAATTGCTTGAAAATTATAGATATAGTCTTGAACCTGATGCCTAGTTCTACGTTAAAATCTACGTTGTTTCGTGAGTTGTGAAATTGTGGATTACGACCTCACCGTCCCCTTGAGCCCTTCCATCGCCCTCCAAACTCCAAAATTGAGCTCACTGCCCCCTGGAAGCTCTCCACGCCCCCAAGAGGGCGGTAGGGACCACTTTGAAAACCACTGTTCTAGAACAAAGTTTACAGATTTTTTTCAGCACGTATCCAGGCCGGACAAATCCGTGCTATTTTATTTAAACACCTGGAAAAATCCGAGCGTTTGATTTAACAAAATCCGGACAAATTTCATCAAAACCGCGAAGAATTAGTCATAAAAAAATCCAGAAAAGCAACTTTACAAACATTTTGAAACCTGCCATGTTTTGCTGTCCATTCCAATTATTTTCAAAATATCTCCCCACTAGCAGTTCAAATATTTGCGCAAGATTTGACCACCGTATTTGGTTTATTTTACCGGTGGACAGCTTTTCTACCATGTAGAAATGAAGTCAGGCATGTTTATTGATCAGCTGGACGAACCAGTAAGAGAAATTTATGTGTTTGTATCAATTCCTCTATTGATATTTTTTAATTGAGCTTGAAAAAACCTCTAACATTTCTTAACTTCACGGAATCAATAATTTTTATTCAAATTTTAGCTCACTATTGTATCCTCTAGGACTTCTTAAACGATTTACCATGTGAAAATTGGTCGAATAGTTGATTTCCAGCTGATTTTTGGGTCTCCCAATGGAATTTTTCTAGATTTTTCTCGATCTTGCCCAGCAAATTTGGTCAATTCAGTATTGGACGCTATCTCAAAAACGATTAGGGGGAAGTGTCCCTATATGCGCATATTAGGTAATATGCGCATACAGCCGATTGACGATATGGCTGGAGATTCATCATATCTAATTAGTGCAGTTTGAGGGTAATACGCTTTTAACACATGGCATAAAAAAATTAAATTATTATATAAAGTCGAAAAAATTTAAAAATTCAAACAAGATTTTTGTCAGTTTTGTTATAATATATTGACTTTAATTATTGTGCATACAGATTCTGTGAACAAAAATTTTAGTGGTTTTTCTTTCTTATTCATCTGGAAATCGGAAATTCAACAAATCGAAGCTTTTGGCAAAGTTGTAAATGATAAGATATTGGAATAACAGACAGGTTCTGAATGCCCATATCAAGGCAGGTTAAATGCCTATATCAAGAAAAATAGATTAGTCTTATAAATTTTTTACTTTCTATCATTTAAACATGAAATCTACGCTCAAATCACGATCTTACAGCGAAAAAAGAAGAACTTCCTACTGATCCGATAAAAATACAATATGAACAAAATATTACCCTGAAATATGGCCATATGGCATACTTAACTATGTTTCATGCAAAAGAATTAGTGATGTAAAAAATTTCACCAAAATTTCGGCCTTGACGTATGCTTAACATCCGTTTCTACCATTTTCAATTAAATAATATCAAAATATTGCAAGTGGTAATGAAATATAGCTAAAAACATAAATATGCGCATTTAGCCCGCCAGTTTCGGAAATCGGCTATTTTGACTTCTTTTATTATCAAATTATTTTCACAAAAACTGTAAGAGATTTTAACAGAAAAATTTCACTAACGTATATAAAACAGATGTCCGCTCATGTGCATATAGTTTTCAGACTCCTATCTTTTAGAGTATAGGAGAAAATGAGTGCTTTCCTTAATATGCGCATATAGCCTTCCTCTCCCCTACCAATTTTCATCCATGCATAAAAAAGTTATTCACATAACAAAGTGTTACATTTTTTTCGAATACCCTCCTTAATTCTAATTTGGGATCGCCTTCACCTTAGAAGAACGTCAGGACGGTTTAAATAATTGTATTATTTTTGAAAATCCTACCGGTTTATTTGATCATATAATAAAGCTAGTAGTCAGGATTTTTTTTGTAACTCAGAAGGAAGGTTAAGTTATATTTTGTTGGCAATACGATATGAAGATGGCTTCTCCCGTACTAAAAAGAATTTTCTTACAATTTCAATGTTACATACATAAATGGCATTATTGTTAACACTTAAAGGCCCAACTTTTTTTTAACTTTTTAGAAGGCAAAAGATCTTAGCTTAGCTTAGCTTGGTTGACTACTCATATCCACCTTAAATCATTGAACTTGAAATGCTGTGTAGATATGATCATTCATCAAAAATATACAAAAAAAACTGAAACTTCTGATAACATATTTATCTAGTTCTTTACTCAACTAACGCATTTCAAATTTCATGATCGCTGGCGTGGCTAAGCAGAACAAGTTCTACCTCGCCAATGGTTGCTACTCCGTGATTAATCGAGGCCATCAATTTTGCACAAAGTCCAAAAGAATGGTGCTTGGGATTAGCAGTACATTCTCAATGTACAAAACTCATGCTCTCCTATTCTATAAATGATTAATAACGGCGCCGGCCACGTCCTAGTAGTCAATGGGGAAAAAGGAAGGAATGTTAGTATGATACTCTTTAGGTTCAACTAGCAACCTCATGCTCCTGCATACTCCAAAAATAGTTTTGAAATAGTCAGAACCAGAGATAAGTTAGTATCACAAACTATGGAAACCGTCTATACGTCTGCGAATCCATACTCAAGCATCAAAGGAAGGGGTTGTGTTAGTTAATGAAAGGTAGAGATCAGGATCCATTTTGGTGAATGGTGCGATCGAGTTTTCCTACACCTCCTATGCTCCTAAATATTTCCTAAAGAATCTCCTATTTCTATCTTTGAGGCAGTGATGAGAAATTTAATAGTAAATGAAAAAATATTCTAAAATTTTCTAAGCTAACTTGTTTCCCTTGCTGTTATTCCTGCTACATTAATGTATTTTCAAAAACGGCTTTTCAGGGTGATACTTCTATCAAACTTCAAAGAATATTTAAAAGGAGACATAAAGAAAACTAAAGTTTTGTTAATGAATGAAGTGATCCTCTATTTTTGTAAAATATTATCAATTTGTTATGTGAATTGTGATGATTGACTAAGATCGTTTTTGGAAACCCATCAACATAAATCAACTCTTTGCCTCATAATCATGTTAACGGTTATTTCAGTTCCTTAACTAAGGTCGATACTGTTGTTTCTGTTAAATGATTCCCTTGTTGATAAATTTGCTATATTTATTTTATCTTTGTATGACAAGAATGCCTACCCAAAATTGGATTGCAAAACGTTTCTATTCAACAACATACATGCCAAAAAAAAAACTGGTCGAAAAATTTTTAGTTGAATGTTTTTTATTTATTTCTATCACTAAAAAAGGGGTTGTCAGTTCTTTTATTTAAAAACTAACTTAACTCATTCAAAAAAATATTAATAAAAAAACCGTTATCCGGTAACGGAGAAAAATCTGGGATCAAAAACGGTAGCATTCTTGTTGTGATCTATTTCGGTCGTTAAACTTGAATCTTTATCTTCATTAGCAATGATTTTTTTCAATTTTTCACTTTTTGTAAATTTTTAATAGCAAAAGTCTCGCCCGACATCTTCGAGAACTGTTTATATTTTTTAAACAAAAAAGTGTAAAAGAACCGTTTTCAAAACTAGTCGTGTGTCATCGGTTGAATACATAAAAAATCCAAGAAATATAAAAATAAAAAATAAAAAATCAATCTAAAATAAAAAATATTCGGAGATTTTAAAAATTTCTTGTTTGTTTTAAATTAAAAAAAAAATGATTTGTTTTCGACCACACCGAATGTTTATGTACAAACAAAGGAAGCTTGGCAGGACGTGGCAAATTTTCATGTTTCCCAAACCCTTAATGATTAAAGTTTAAAAAAGAAACTAAATAAAGAATAAAATAAACATAAGAAGGATACTTATCTTGTAGGTTTCAGAATAGCATCCATTCGTCATAACTTGGTTGCAAAAAAAATTATCCTTACAACTCATCAGCGAACGAGTGAGACGGTCAACAAAACCACATGAACGCCGGTCATCGTTAGCGCGAATGAAACGAAAATCGAGAAAAAAAACACCCACGCATCGTTGAACAGAAACTTTCACTACAGTAAACAAGTTTTAACTTTAAATTTCAGACACCGGGGGACTTATCACACAAAATATTACTATGTTTCGGTCACAAATTGTAAATTACACAAACTAATCACATTTTTAACGAAAACGATCCAGAATTTCTTTAAAAGCAAGGAATTATCGCGGACACGTAAACAAACCCGACTCAACTGACACCGAAACTCTCGAAGTCCTCCCAGAAATATCAATTGCATATATTTTCTAAACTTTAAAATATATCGATCGCAACAGAAGTCCCGGAATAGTTGAAATTAACAGTAATTTTTCATTCGCGAGAAAACAAACGGGAGAAACGCGACGGCGGAAAAAACACCCTTTTTAGAAGGCAAAAGATCTGTTATAAAAAAAACATGCTGAAAAATTCTGAAAATTAATGCATATGTTCAAGGACATGATTCGGCACATATGTAGTTTACGGCAACATTCTTGTTTTCTGCTAACTAGACGAATAAAAATATGCCGTCATCGAAAAATATATTTTAGGTGTTTCAAAACAGTGTTCTGAAGTCATATTCACTAGTTAGATTTTTAAAATTTGACATCTTTTAAAAGTTCAAAAGAAATTAAAGAATTTAGAAGCTTAGAAGTTAGAGCAAATACAAAACTCATATCCATTTGTTCGTGATAAAATTGAGCATATAAGGAAAATAAATTTTTCAAAAAGAAAGTTTCCTCTACATTTCATTACGTAGATCCAACTTCTGAAATGTATAGTAGTGTCAACAAATACAAGCCTAGCTCTTTAAGTTAATCAGCAGAAGATAATCGAAGAAATGCGGCATGGTGAATAACTAGTTACAGATGTTTGAGTTGGAAGGACCGACTTCTTTCGAGATTGGGCCTTTAAACGTTGTAACGTGAATGTAATGTCATTTTTAACAATCTCCTGGAAAAAAAAAATTGTAAGTTAATTTTAGGAAATTTTCTTATTTTTTTTTATGGCATCATATCAAATCTAAAGCACATTTTTCTAAGGCTAATTTGTTCTATAAGATCAAAACCAATGGTCCTACAGAAAGGCCGGAAACATCGTTACGAGAGAAAGACTCTTTCGAGTAATATATGGTAATAAGAAGCGTGTGACGCAATTCAGTGCGTCCTGATGTTTCCATCAATGTAAGAGTTCCGATTTGAAATGCTATGACCTATCTCCAAACAGAGCAAAACAACCACTGCAAAGCTTCTAGAAACAAAATTTACCCTTTGCAGTTAGTGTGATAATTAATGGAAGTCGTAGTTCCGAGCACCATGTTTTGGTCCGTCCGTTTAGCTAGAGGATTCACCAGCCTAGCCTAATTACCATCGAGTTGGTGTACAGCAAATCAGTTATTAATCATATTTTGCTTCATTTGCATTCGCGATCACGCGTTGTAGCTCATTTTCTTACAAATTTGTGTGCCAATATTATGCGCCAATCGATGGACAACTAGAGGCGTAAGGTGAAAGAGTATCCTTTGGAAGTTTAGAATTTCTAATTCGCGACTAGGCTACTGGCACAGGTTGATCGGGGTGCCGTGGGCCTATAAAATTGGTAGCCAGAGGAAGTTCGGAATCAATTTGTTCACCGTTGTCAGCGTTCACTGCTCTAGCCGTTGTTTAGGTTGTGATCCAGAAAATTGTTTCGGGGAAGTAAAGTGAAACGATGCCTTCTGAAAAGCGGAATATGGCAGCAGTCGGTGAAAGAGTCGTGATTTCGGGTATTTCCGGGAGGTTTCCGAAGTCGGATAATGTGGCTGAATTTGCTAAGAATTTGTACGCCAAAAGGGATTTGGTGGATGATTTGGAGACCCGTTGGAAGCATGTGATGCCGGATATGCCGCGAAGAACGGGGAAGATCAGTAAGTTGAACAAGTTCGATGGTGAATTTTTCGGTTTCGATCGGCGACGACGCGATACGATGGATCCGCAGCAGCGGATGTTGATTGAGCATGCGTACGAAGCCGTCTTGGACTCCGGAATCAATCCGGAGAGTATTCGTGGTTCAAGAACGGGCGTATACTGTGGGATTTGTTTTTCGGAGACCGAGGTGCGAATGTACTATAGATCTCGTCCGCCTAAGGGTTTGGGGATTTTGGGGTAAGTTGCTATATGGGTTGTGAAATTCAAGATACCAATTGAGGATTTTTTGTAGATGTGCAAAGTCTCAGTGTGCCAATGGAGTGTCGTACGCACTGGATTTGAGAGGTCCAACGCATGTGATTGATACGGCCTGTAGTAGCTCGATGTACGCGTTGGATGTTGCGTACAAGAGTATCATGAACGGAGAGTGTGATGCTGCGATTGTGATGGGGACGAATTTGACGCTGCATCCTTTTATTACATATCAATTTGCGTTGTTGGGTGTTTTGTCGAAGGACGGTTTTTGCAAACCCTTCGACAAAGATGCTTCTGGCTACTCTCGAGCTGAAGCTGTCTGTGCCGTGTATTTGCAGAAAGCGAAGGATGCAAAACGAGTGTACGCACAAGTAGTTCATAGCAAAACCAATTGTGATGGGTTTAAAGCTGAAGGAATTACGTATCCATCAGGTGTTGTGCAACAGCGATTGCTGCAGGAGTTTTACGATGAAGTTGGCATCAGTCCAACTGCTGTGGACTACGTTGAAGCGCATAGTACCGGAACGTTTGTAGGTGATCCGGAAGAATGTGATGCCTTGGACAAAATATATTGCACAGGTCGAAAACGTGCTCTACCAGTGGGTTCTGTGAAGTCCAGTATTGGTCATACCGAGGCTTCAGCAGGAGTGTGCTCGATCGCGAAATGTGTGATTGCTATGGAGAACAATATGATTCCACCTAACATCAATTTCACCGAGAGTCGACCTACGATTCCTTCGCTTGTCGAAGGCCGTTTGGTAGTTGTCCACGAAGCGATACCCCTGGCTGGACCGTTGGTAGGAATTAATTCTTTCGGTTTCGGAGGGGCAAATTCACATGCTTTACTATGCCGCAACATGTTGGAGAAGAAGAATCATGGTTTACCCGAAGATGATCTTCCCAGGTTGGTTATTTGGTCGGGAAGAACAAAGGAAGCTGTTGAAGTGATTCTCAATGATGTTTCTCAACGACCACTTGATGCAGAGTTCATCGCTTTGCTTTATAACGTTCAACAAGAGCACACTCCTGGACATCGTTATCGTGGATTCGGTATATACTCCAAAAATGATTCTCAACCAGCAATTCTTCACAATAAGGCCATTGATCGAATTCTCTTGGAACCTCTTCCATTGTTAGTAATTTTTGGTGGTGTTAACGTATTTTGGCGTCAAGAACTAACCGCGCTACGACAGTTCCCTAAGATAGAGAAGGTATTCCAGGAGTGTGACAGCCATCTACGCAGCTACAAGTTTGATCTACACAAACAACCTACCGTGAAGGAGCAAGTTCTCTACGATATGGTTGGAACTACGGTGCTTCAGTTAGCAACAGTAGAAATTCTGCGATCAATTGGAGTTGAGTTTGATCTGTACGGTGGATATTCAGTTGGACAATTCACCTGTGCCTACATCGATGGCTGTTTGTCCCTGGAGCAAGTTGTGAAACTAGCATTCTGGCATGGTTTGGTGTATGCAGAGCTGGACACAATTTACGAAATGTCGGCCTTGGTTAAAGTTAGTTCCAAGCTTGATCGAACCTTGCTACCCCCGATGCCGATGAATGAGAAGTTAACTTTTGGCATCATAAGTGGTCACGAGAAGTTCATCAACCTACAAATACAGCAGCTTCGTTCTTCTCAATCAATCGTGGAAAAGTTACCGTTTGTCAGCTTGAGATGTGAGTCGGCTAAAAGCGCATCCCTGGTCAACAGACTCCGACAAACGGTCAACACTGTGTTTTCGCGTAATTTGAATCCTTCCAGCAAATGGATCAACTCAAAGTTTGGATCAAATCCCTCGGTCCTGCACACCCCAACCATTCACATGCCCCAATCGATAGCAAACCTGTTGGATGAAATTCCAAAGCACGTGGTTGTGCTGATGGGCAACGGAAGCGACTCTTTGGAGAATGTTCTTAACGTCCTGAACCGAAAACCTTTGAACATTCCTGGAGGCAGTCGATCCTCTGACCCGGTACAGAATTTCCTCACGCAGGTTGGACAGTGAGTATGATAAATTTGTAAAATAATTGAATTGAGTAATTACTTTAAATTAAATATTTTAGCTTACACATGGTGTCCAAAACGAAGAGCATCGCGCGGCTTTACCCAGAAGTAAAGTTTCCAGTATCACGAGGAACTCCAATGATCGCACCGCTCCATCGATGGGATCATCGGGAGACGGCGCACGTGGTTCAATACAATTGGGACGAGACCTCCAAATCTTCAATTGCTTCGTACAAAATATCCCTGGGCATTCGTGATTTTGCGTACATCGATGGCCACTGTATCGATGGGCGAGTGCTATTCCCAGCTACCGGGTACCTGTTGCTCGTCTGGGATCTTTTGGCCTACATGGCTCACCGAGAGTTGAATGGTTTACCAGTGGAATTTACAGATGTGCAGTTTCTGAGGGCAACTACGATCACTAAACAGCAAACGGTGAATCTGTGCGTACTGATGCAGATTGTTTCCGGATTTTTCGAGGTACGTTTGGATATTGGATGTTACTGACTCTGTCTACGATCGGTAACTGACTGTAATATTGGCTTATGAAAAAACACATGTTTCTTGTATATTTCAAAGGTACTCGAAGGCGATACGGTTGTGGTCACGGGTTACGCTAAACCGCTGGTAGAAACTACAAACGTACCGGTCATCGAGGAAAACGAGCGACCTTCAGTGGTTCTTCCTACGAAGGATTTCTACAAGGAACTTCGACTACGAGGCTATCACTATGGAGGCTTGTTCCGATCCGTACTAGAGGCCCGATCTGATTCATCATCCGCCAAGATTCAGTGGAAAGGTCATTGGGTTCCGTTCCTGGACTGTTTGCTGCAGCTGGGAATCATTGGAATCGATACGCGTGCACTGATGGTCCCGACAGCAATCGACAAAATTTCTATCGACCCGAAGCTTCATTTTGCGGTTATGGAATCCATGGAAGATGGTTGTGAATATTTCACGGCGCGCTGTAACACACACCTTAACGTGACCGTTTGTGGAGGAGTGGTTATATCGAATCCACAGGTGAACACCATAGCACGTCGAAGTCCTCCTGGTGTTCCAGTATTGGAGGGATATCAATTCGTTCCCTATCACTCGGAGGCGGTCGTTTCGGAGAAGGAAGCCATTCGGATGTGTGTACAGCTGGCTTTGGAGAACGTGATGTCTTTGAACATAACCGTCGCCGAGATCCACAACCCGAGCCTGTCAGTAATTCTGCCGGCATTCAGAGAAGCGGTTGCCGATCTACCACTTGTTCGCACTAAGCTTACCCTACTTTCTTCCCAACAAATTGAGCTGGATAGCATAACCGTTGAAGCGAAACACTTCTCGGAGACGACCGAATTACTTTTCCTGGTTACCGATAACGTTTTAACAGATGAAGACTTGAAACAATCTATTCCAAAGTGTCTTCTGCCCAATGGATACATCCTGATGCGGAAAGCTCCCGGCTTCGATTGGCGATCAGTCAAGGTTCCAGATCAGTTTGTCCACGTTGCCACGTTCCACGTCGATACGAACGAATGCTTGATACTGCTGCAGCGTATAAGCAAAACTTTGAGCGATACACCCACCGTTATAAAGGTTGATTCAAACAACCTCAGCTGGTTACCGGAGTTGAAGCAGGCGGTGAAACTGCGACCGGTAGTTTTGTACTCACAGAACGACCAGAAGTCGGGGGTGATCGGACTGGTCAACTGCATTCGGAAGGAACCGAAGCTGCAAGGAGTTCGCTGCGTATTTCTCGATGATCCAACCTTGCCTGCGTTTGACTTATCGAAGCCTTTCTATGCGAAACAGTTGGGTTTAGGGTTGGCAATAAACGTATTTCGAGATGGACACTGGGGAAGCTACCGGCATGCATTGCTTCCTCCTGCTATGCGCACAAAATCGGTCAAACATCACTGCTACGCCAATTGTTTCAACAAAGGAGATCTTTCATCGATGATGTGGTTCGATGGGAAGTGGAATGAACCCGGTGGCGATTCAAACATCTGTACTGTTTCGGTTTGCTCTTTAAACTTCAGAGATGTAATGATCGCAACCGGTAGAATATCTTCGGATGCTATGAACATGGATCGTTTGAACTTGGAGTGTGAGCTAGGTTTTGAGTTCGCTGGCATAGCTGAAGATGGGCGACGTATCATGGGAATTGTTGATACGGGAGCGTTGGCAACAAAGGTGAAGTATGATCCAGAGCTGATATGGCAGGTGCCAGATAGCTGGACCCTTGAGGAAGCATGTACTGCACCAATTGTTTACGGGACCGTTTTGATGGCATTCGATATGTGCAGTAACATTCGAAAGGGGAAATCTATTCTCATCCATGCTGGTTCGGGCGGTGTTGGATTGGCAGCTATCAACTTGGCCATGTATCACGGCTTGGAAGTATTCACCACTGTTAGCACAGCAGAAAAGAAAAACTATCTGCTAAATCTGTTCCCAGATCTAGATCCGGAGAAAATTGGGTGCTCGAGAGACACTTCCTTTGAGCAGATGGTTAAGATTCAAACCAAAGGTAGAGGCGTTGATTACGTGCTGAACTCTCTATCTGAGGAGAAGCTTCTCGCTTCCGTGCGGTGCTTGGGATATGGAGGCCATTTTCTGGAAATAGGAAAGTATGACATGGCTAAGAATACGAAGCTTAGCATGTTGCTGTTCCAAAAGGGTATAACATTCACTAGTGTCATGCTGGATTTGATGTTTAAGCAAGGTTCTTTACGTAGGACGGTGAGTTTTTTTTAAACATATGTCCGTACAATTCTTAACAATTATAAACATCCATCCCTCAGGATCTACACGCCAAACTGACAAAAGCGTTGGCAGCTGGCATCATTAAACCGTTGCGAACTACCGTATTCGATGCATGTGATTTGGAGAAGGCGTTCCGATTCCTTGCCAGTGGCAAACACATGGGTAAAGTTTTGCTCAAGGTTCGGAAGAACGAAACGGACCTAGAGACGATACCGATACCTTACTTCCCGAGAGTCCATTGCCACTCGGAGGCGGTTAGCATCATCGTTGGAGGCCTCGGTGGTTTCGGGCTGGAACTTGCTGATTGGCTGATCATGCGAGGCTGTCGAAAACTTGTGCTCAGCTCGAGCAGAGGCTTGTCGAAAGCATACCAAACTTACAGAATTGAGTAGGTTTTATGGAATCAATAACCAATACCCTGTTATTAACATTAATTTGATAATTTCAGAACATGGAAGCGATATGGAGTTGAGATAAAAATTTGCACAGCTGATATAACTACCGATCAGGGTTGTAAAGATCTCATCTTGGAAGCCAAAAAACTAGGGTCCGTATCGATGATCTACAACCTTGCGGTGCGTCTTCGAGACTCAATTCTGGAGAACCAAACAGAGGAAACTTTTGCCGACAGCTTAGGTCCAAAAGCTAAAGCTACGGAATTTTTGGACAAGTGGAGTCGAGAGTTGTGTCCGGAGTTGAAGCAGTTCGTAGTTTTTTCCAGCGTGTCTTGTGGTCGAGGCAATGCGGGCCAAAGCAACTACGGAATGTCGAACTCGGTGATGGAACGAATTGTTGAACGTAGACATGCGGAGGGTCTACCGGCCAAAGCAATTCAGTGGGGCGCTGTTGGCGATGTAGGATTGGTAGCAGATATGGCCGAGGACAAGATCGATATGGAAATTGGAGGCACCTTGCAGCAACGTATAACTTCGTGCCTTCGAGAGATGGATTATCTGTTGACCAGCGAGTATCCTTTGGTGGCCAGCATGGTCGTTGCGGAGAAGCGTCTAGGAACTTCTAAAAATGCTATCGAGGCTGTTATGAATATCATGAACATTAGGGATCTGAAATCAATCTCGCTGGAAAGTACCTTGGCAGATATCGGTATGGATTCACTGATGGCAGTAGAAATCAAACAGGTGTTGGAGCGAGATTTTGATCTGGTTTTATCACCCCAAGAACTGCGGGTTCTTTCGTTTGCAAAGTTGACAAAGCTCGACGAAGAAAAGAAAGCTATGTCGAATGACAACCAAGATGAAAACACTAAAATTGGTATTCAGATGTTGTTCAGGAATCTTGGCAATGAAGAAAACAGTGAAAAAACAATTCTGCATTTGGAATCAGCCGGAGGAAATGGAAATCCAATTCTGATCATCCCGGGCGCAGAAGGTGTAGCTGGAAATGTTTGGAACGAAATCGCAAAGGGAATTCATGCTCCGGTCGCTATTTTACAGCTGATGAGTACAATCGCCTCCAATACCGTGCCGGAGATAGTGGACTGCGTTATTGACGAACTGTATTCAGAATTCTTCGGCAAACACAAAACCTATTCCATTGTGGGATATTCGTTTGGGTCGATCATTGCTATAGAAATCGTAAAACGTCTCCAGGCCAAAGGAATGCAAGGGCAACTTCTGCTTATAGATGGGTCACCCAAATTCCTGAAGGAGCTTTCGGTGAAATCGTTAAACGAGAATCCAACAGACGAGGACATTCAGAAGCGATTATTGGCAGTCGTTATTTCGATAGTTTTCCCCAACATAACGATGGAGAAGGTTGTTTCCATTATGAACGCGCCTTCCTTCGAAGGGCAAATTGAGAAGATCATTGAACTTTCCCACGACCAAACCGGATACTCGGCCAATTATGTTCGCCAAATGACAACAGCTCTGTACAAAAGGGTGAAAATCACATTAACTAACACTTTAGATGAAGATCAACCTCTGGATGTTCCGATAACCTTGGTGCGTCCTACGGAAGTCAGCTATGCGGATGCCGACGATGACTACGGGCTGTCGAGCTATACGACGGGAGAGATTGACATTCGTACCATCGAGGGTAGTCACGTAACGATGCTGGAGAATCCCATTCTGGTGAATTTGATAAATACCTTCAATACTGAAGTATTATAAACGAACAATAAATTATCTGTCATTTCACAACTTTATTTACACATGTACATACAGTTTCGGTTGAAATGCCAAATAAACGATGTTTTTCATATGAGAAACAAAGTCGATTTTTATAACATGTTTCATTTCCAATGTTCAGAAAAAAGTATGGTTAGTTTGTATTGAAATTATCTGATATTTGTTTTGTGAGGAACAAGCTCAGCTTGGTCCTTTGAAAAAAAGTTCGCTTAGGAATAGGCTGGATCAGGGCTTGAAATTACTTACCGGGAGCTCAAGGTCGTTCTTTTCCTGAAAATAAAACAGAGAGAAAATAAGTTTTTAAATTCTCAAAAAACAAATTAAATAATATAGTTAAACGAGTATTGCTCACATTAATAAAAAGAAAATATTCCTGAAGAGATGTTTGTGTCTTTTTGCGCAATGACGTTTTGAGAAAACTTAGGATCACTCCGCATTTCCCAATACATTTCAAAGAGAATTAAACCAATAGCCTGTTTCAGCAAGCCAGTCGAAAGTGGCAGAGGTAAAGCGCAAAAGAAAATTACGAAACATGCAAGATCAAACATTCAACCTGATTCATCTAATGTTATGCAAATCTATGGCGTATATTAAGCGTAAATTATCGCGCTCATTTGTCGTAGTATTATAATCTGTAAACAAACGTTTTCAATGAGTTTTGCTATTAAATTCGATTACTATTCCTGTTGTCGATATTTTAAGGAATTCATTTTCATTATCTTAGGGTTGGGTAAGTTTTTCACCAACAACTTTTACTACTTTTAAAGATTGAACAATAATTATTTGATAAAAGTCCTTCACTATTTACAATCAGTCGCTTCCGCTATCACTAGACATCAGCTAAGATTTTCGTTGACAACTTGTATTATTGAAAAAAAAATCTGGTTTTCGTTATCTACTTAGCTTTTATTTGACATCCGAGTATGGGAACCTGTGGAACACCCGTTGGTAGACTCGATTTTCAATGAAGCTTCCTATTATATGATTGATTTTAGGCATTCAACTATAAATATAATAGGTTCAACTATACATTCTTGGTTGACCTCTCACATTTAACTATAAACTGTGAGGTATATAATTGGTTCAATTGTAAATATGATAGATTCAACTAAAATTGTATAACTGATTTCGGGCATTCAACTACAAATATAATAGATTCAACCATACATTTCTGGTAAACCAGATATTTATAGAGATGATTTTTTCAATCAGCTGAATTTATACACAAAAATGATTATCCCTGCATATGAGTGTAGAAGGTCTGCGAAAACCGATGGACCCAAAACGGTATGAACGGAACAGAGGAAGAGCAGTTCCAGAACCCTGTTCCCCTTAATTGAATGATATTTCATGCGATATTAACCACTGTTTCCGTATTCTAGGTTGATCCTCGCCGGAAGTGATGGACTCCTCGGCTGCGGGACAAATGAAAATTATAACTTCCTCGATCATCTTCGGCAACAGCACCGGAAAGATTTTTGCTAGTTTGATAGACCGCATCTCCTTGGTTTTGAGCGGCGATGGTAATTTACAGGGACAGAACGCCAATAACAGCAGCAGCAAACTCGGAACACTCGGGGGAAAATAGCCTTGAAATTATGTTGGATGTGAAAATGTTTATGTGAAAATATGTTTGTTGAATCAAGATGAATAAACGATTTAAATTATCAAAAAACAAAAAAAAAATTAATAATAACAAAGTAACAAAACTAAAAAAAAACTTCAACCATAAATGTAGTAAAATCAAACATATAAATACAGTTAAATTTATGATATTTATAGTTGAATCAATCATTTAACTATAGTTAAATAACTATAGTAATCTACTATATTTAATCTTGAATGCTAAACATCAATCATAGAAGTATAGTTGAATCTATTATAATTATTGTTGAATGCATAAAATCAACCATAGAAGTATAGTTGAATCTATTATAAGTATGGTTGGATGCACAAATTCAATCAGATAATCTACACGGTAATTATAAATTATTCAGAGACTGATTTGTTTTGGTTCAGGAGTCGCACCATGTATGAAGATGAAAACAACTGAGTTGAAATCCATCAAAATTTTGAGTTGTTTTTCTTCAGCGGTAGCGAAATTCGTTGACTTAGCGAAGACGCACACTATTTCACTGGGTATGAATGGAAACAACTCAGAGCATCTCGAATACAAAAGTTAGTGATCGTTTTGAAAACAAAAGTTAGATGAACTGCGACTGGTAAATTTTAAAATTTGTTGTATGGCTGTATTTATCTAATTACATAGTTCCTTTTTAGATTGATTTTCTCCAGCTGCGGCAAAACTTTTCGCCACTGGGATCGATAAAAGGTCCGTCTGAACATCAGTTCGCTTCGGACGCTCTCGGTCTGATGTTTTCATCGGAAAATTTATCTGTTGGCCGCAGGGAAATAATATGGGCTGCTCATAGAATAGCATCTAGTGCTGGTTGCTGATCATCAACTACGGCGAAAAGTGCGACAGGGAAGATTGATAAATTAAATAGTTTTGTTTATTTTCAGCGATTCATAATTTTGTTACTCTTCTCCAGGTCTACTCCCGCCTGGTGTGGCAGTTCCTATATGTTATGGGACGTCAACGAGTATGAGATTGTAAAATTTGTTTTGTTTTTATGTATTTAAAAATTTTGTTCACCTTTAGGTTGGTTTCTACTCTGGGTTGCCAGGTACCCAGATTTGTCTGTAAAACCAAGACTTTTGACCCTTCGTCCAGATATTGGTCAGACACAGATTTTGCCCAGATTTTTGCTGAGAGTGCCCAGATTTTACAGACTTTCAAAATTGACAGATAAATTCAATATTAATGTATCAGATTTGATATGTAAGTGGCAGATCAGACTAAAATCTGGCTTGTATTCTATGGTATGACCAATCATTTTGTTTTTAAATAAGATCGGCATGGTACGTGGTAGGAAACTGTGTTTGTTATTTAGTTATTAACTCGAAAATAACCCGAACACCATAACACAAACACCCAAATCCACCCCCCCCCCCCCCCCCCCCCCGCTCACACGATTCGCCATATTTAATTTCTTGTTTAGTACCGAATTTTTGATTTTCCTTATGCACAGACACACACAGACTTTTTTTCAAAATTGCCCAGATTTTTCATCCTCAACACCTGGCATCCCTGTTTCTACTGGATGCGGTGCAGTATTTCATCACTGAGATCGGAGGAAGTCCCAGCTGAGTAGCAGACTCCTCCGGTCGTCTTCCAGTTTGTTAGGTGAAATTCCACCGGATGCGGCAAAGGTTTTCGCTTATGGGATCGATGGAACCGGCTGACCAGCAGACCGTCAGGACGCCCTCCAGGATCGAGAACACAATTGGAAAATTCGTCGGTTGACAGGAGAAAAACAAACGGTCACTTTCGAACATCAGAAAGTGATGGCTGCCACTCACTAACTTGGACAAAAAAGTGATGGGAAATAAACTCATTTCACATATTTGATTTAATTAAATTTGGTCCGAAATTCCAATTAATTGCTTTAAAAAATATATAATCCCTTTCGAAACCGTGTCAAATTTTTGAAGATTTTGAGTTGTTTTGGCTCAGACCGTTCAGATGCTGCTTAAAAATGCCTGATTGAAAACAACTCAAAATTCGCGAAAACCCCTATTATTCATATCTGAGTTGTGCCGTTCTAATCAAAATTTGAGTTTCCCCAGTTTTGGCGAATTTTGAATTGTTTTCCTTCAAATTTGAGTCAGGGAGAATTAGAGTGTACTATACATATACATAGTTGAAAGTTCAATATTCATAGTTGGTCGAGAATCTATCAGAAATATGGTTGAATATAAGTGGATTATTGTTGGAATTACTATACTTTTTTCTTCGTGTGGGTATGTTCTGATGCTGTATCTTCTGTTTTCCACAGGTTAGGGAAAGATATCTCGTCCGAACAGTTTTGTAGCACCTCGAGTTTGGAATTCTATTTGGACCTGGGCCTTATTCACCGCAAGTTTCTTAGCGATAGTCAGAAGTTCCTAGCTCGTTACTGGCTTAATATCGAGGACTCTTACGTTGCAAGTGCCATTATGTCGGGCACAGTGCTCTGTAACAGTTTGCCTAATAGCTCGCTTGAGTTCACCTTGGCTAACCGATAAACTGCACCTCTCGCCTGCCTGGCTGCTTAATAGCTAACACGAAGCTTGGCTAGGGTTTTTACACCTGCTAAAGGGTGTCCACGATGAAATTTCCACACACAAAACTGATTCGCAAAATTCTAGTTTTCATCCGATTGCCGTCAAATTTGCAGTGATTGAAAAATCTAATATATAAAGATGAGTTGGACTATATATGTTTGTATGCACCTTATACAAATCGACACCGCTTAACCGATAACCCTGAAATTTGGTACAGAGATGTATTTGGACCAGGGTAAGGTTTTAGTGAAAGTTCTGAGCCCCTCCCGCCTAAGAAAAGGGACCCTCCCATACAACTTTCGTTTTTATTTCAACAAATCAAAAGTCATGGCACCCATTTGGCAGCCGATTTTCGTTTCCTTTGGCGGGTTGTTTTCACCATCACCATGGGTCGGGCATTAGAAACGACTTTCCAGAGTTCACGTGTACTGGAAAGTAAATCAAAGCTTGCTGAGCGTTAAAGATTTGAAAGGGGAAATTTTGGCGGGTGTTTTTTGTACCTTTTACTGCTGAAAGCACGTGGTACCGGTAGATACGAGAATTTTGGATGCAATAATGAGCTAACATTTCGGATTGAAAAATACAACTAACCTGTAAAGTATGTATTGACTTGAATTGTATTGGTTTTCAAAGTACTCTCTACCACTGCTGCAGGGCTTTGGAGTCTATAAGAATATACAGTGTGTGAAGTATGAATGCAGTGATTTATCTTCATTATGAATTTGGATTGAGTGCTGAAAACATATTAAGTAATTTTCTCAAAATCAAGCTTTTTAGAACCAACCATTTTCGTATTTTTAGAATTCCTCATAGAGAATTAAATTTTAATTAATTTCAGAGTTATAAGTTGAGAGCAGTGATTTCAACGCTTTGAAAGCCGTCGAGAAATCTAAATGAAGGACTCAAAAATTTAACGTGCTTTATCTGGAAAAATCAAATCTAACGCAAGAAACTTTATTTGAAATTAAGTATGAGGTTTTAAGTTTTATACAATTCAATTTTATCGGGCAATCTATGACTTTTGTATCAATGTTGATCATCAATGTGTTCAATTTTACCATCCAATTATGCGAAAACGTAAACCGTTAAGTACTGTGAATTCAATCAAATTATTTCCAAGAATTTTTACTTTATCACTCTTCACAATAATTATTGAGATTTTTTTTCCAAGAATTGAAAAATTGAAAAAAATCTTTTGTTATAACATTATAAAATGGGCGATTAAGGTTCCGAGATAATTTCTTTTAGATCACTTCAAAAACTATTAGTGGAACTTGGAACATTTAAGAAAAACTAATGATAAAACGGTGTGTAAAAAACAACGCAAAGTACACATAAATTTGAAAACATGAAAAATGAGTCTTTACAAGTTGAAAAAACCAAATACAAGTACATACAGGATCTCAATGAAACTTAATGTTTCCTCGAAGAGATTCCTTTTACTTAATTCTAAGTGTACATCGTTCAAGTATATGATGGCTAGCATCTCACAAATGCTTAAACCACTAAACCACAAAAGTTTACTGTGTATGCCGTGAGTAGGATTCGAACTCATGGCCGTTGGGTTGGAAGACTTGGAGGCCACCAGCTGCGGCAAGTTTCGGAAGCCTAAGAATTTTCTGGGCAAATAAAACTTGAATATAGCATACGGGAGAGCATTTGGCATATAGCGTCCGAGGAGATCATCTCCAAAAGAGATTTCATTAGATGGAGGTGGAAAGATAAAAATATACTTTAATCATTTGAAGATATAAAAAATAGACCACGAAAGCTTTTCAAGCTTCCTTCAAGAAAGGGTAGGTATAAAATGTTTTTCATGATGAAATAAAAAAAGCATTCATGGGAATCTTTTTTTAATTTCTATGAATACAACCTCACACACAACACACAAAACTTGAAAAACGCTAACAAAACTTTCAAAGCTTACATACATGGCACAACATGGGTAAAATTTTCTCATAAAAAATGTATAAAACATATTGAATACAAAGCTACCAAAATTTCGTAAAGTCAAATGACTAATTTTGATTTATATTTTATGCAAACCCGAGCAAGGCCGGGTAAATCAGCTAGTGACTAATAAACTTCATTTTACGATTTTACTCGTATTTTATTTACAGTCCATACGCAAATGCCCGCACCTTGGCTTTAACCTCGGCCATACGATTTTGCACAACCTGTCTTATTCGGATTTCTTCGCCGAAATGCACTGAGTTTTGAAGACCTCTATGCTCTTAAAACAGTATTCTGTTCGTTAGTACGAAGTGTACTGGAATATGCTGCACCTGTTTGGGCACCTTACCAATCCGTTCACATCGAAAGGATAGAGAGGGTCCAGAAAAAATTTCTTCGCTATGCATTACGAAGATTGCCCTGGCGAGATTCTGTACGTTTACCACCTTATTCCGAGAGATGTGGTCTTCTGTCACTGAAGTCTTTGAGTAAAAGGAGGACGTACTTGCAACGGATCTTCATGTACGACATCTCAACAAACGTTATTGATTGCCCGCAACTGCTGCATTCTCTCAATTTGCACGCTCCAGCTCGACAACTACGCAATCAAATTTTTCTCTGGCTACCAAGAAGCAGAACGAGTTTTGGCCAAAATCATCCACTACATAGATGCTGTCATGCTTTCAACGAAGTTTCCCACCTATTCGACTTTAACGTATCAAATTCGATGTTTGAACGTTCGATCCGTGATTTAACTTAATTTTAAAATGATACATTGTATGTTACTTAGGTTAATTTTTAATTTTAGGACTTTAAGTTTGTATGACTTCACGGTCAAAGACTCCAAATAAATAATAAATAATGATTGTTGGGACGTTGTGGGCCTTCAGGAGAGGAAGCAGCCGCTTCTGGAGGCACTCTTTCATGTACACCTGTCCGTTCATCGTGTCCTGGGTCACGAAAGGTGCACTAGGAATTTATTCGCTAATTTGGACATCTTCTGAGTGCGGACATGATCCGGAACGCTGAACTTATCCTTGGCCGTGAAGAACTGGTTGCCGCTTAATCACTCGCGACACCGTGGAATTCGCGATTACCAACGTTTTAGCGATGGAACGATGCTTGTTCTCACGAGCTGTTCTTTCGACTCTATTTCTGCGAGTTTTGATCACAGGACTTTAAAACTTTCAGGATGTAAACAATGCACTATGAACTAAATCCACCCAAATTGTCATTGAATTCTACCTAACGGTTTAAAAGTTAGAGCAATTTCATAGTGTGGCAATTTCATCGTGGATACTCTTTACCTCAGTTGGGATCTCAAGTGGACTTTCTACATGACTCAGTTCCTGACTCGCCATGGATGTTTTATGGAGTACCACTACCGGTTTGAACATGTGACATCGCCACACTGCTTGGCTTATGATGAAGAAGAGGAGAAACCTAAACATGTTGTGTTTATCTGTCCGATTTTCGAAGTGGTACGTGCCAACATTCTGACCGCCTGCGGACCCGACACGACAATAACCAACGAGATGCGAAGGATGTGCACGGATTCCAATTAATGGCATGCGGTCAACAATGGGTTCATCCGGATCATGATTGCCCTACAAAGGAACTGGTGCCAACAGCTGTCCGTAAGCGGTGTAGGATGACTCCATCTTCGTGGAGCATCTGAGTAGTACCGTCCGATCCCATGACTGAAGCTACAAAGATAAGCCATCATCTTCTGCGTAGCGGAGGTCATGGGTGCGTCGCGAATGTGTGTAGGATACCCCACCCTCGGGGAGTATCCGAGTAGTGTTGCTTCCTACAAGCTAAACTGCGGTGATAAGACTAGACCTTCTTCGCCGCGGACCTTGGAAGGGGGTAAGTCTCTGTCGGAGGATATCCAAGGGTAGAAAGGCTATCGAGCCTCTCGAGTCGGTGTAGGATGGATCTTAAACATCTGAGCCATAACGAGATACGGTTGATGTGCACTGATTCCAATTGCTGGCATGTGGTCAGCAATAGGTGCACCGGGATCATGATCGCCCTGCAAAGGATCTGGCGTCAACAGCTGTCCGTGAGCGGTGTCTCCATCGTCGGGGATTATCTGAGTAGTGACGGTCTAATCCCATGACTGAAGCTACAAAGATAAGGCTCCATTTTCTGCTTAGTGGAGGTCATGGGTGCGCCGCGAATGTGTGTAGACTACCTCACCCTCGGGGAGTATTCGAGTAGTGCCGCTTTCTACAAGGGTCCAAGATAAGCTATTCTCGATTCAGCACACGACGGGCAGAAAATAGCCGCGGGATCAAAACCCCTAAGTAGACTGACTCCTTCGCCGAAGGGCGTTCAAGTAGAGTGCGTCTGATCCCACTGTTTGAAGTTACATACATAGATAAGGCATCATCTTCTGCGTAGTGGATAGCATGGGAACGTCGCGTTCGTGAGTAGGATGCTCCACCTTTTGGGAGTATCTGAGTAGCGCGAGTAGCACTGCCACGCGTTTCCCAATAGATCGGAGGGATTAGCCTAGACCTTCTTCACAGTGGAGGTTGTTAAGAAAGGTTGTTAAGAAAGAGTAGAGCGGCTCTCGACGCCGGGCGAGCCATTTTAGTCGGTGTACGATGATGTCCTTGTCGGGAATCATCCGAGTCGTTGCGTTAAGTCCCGCGCGTGTGCTGTGACATGCGTGGGTCCAGGATAAGTTGTTTTCGGCTCAACTGGGCAAACGGTGGCGAATTTTGAATCCTGGTGATGAGAAGTCGGGCTTCAAGTCGTTACAGGTGTTGTCAGGCCGAGTATCCAGGAGGAGAGGCTTGTGTGTTCAACCC
This sequence comes from Uranotaenia lowii, assembly GCF_029784155.1. Classification (NCBI taxonomy): domain Eukaryota; kingdom Metazoa; phylum Arthropoda; class Insecta; order Diptera; family Culicidae; genus Uranotaenia; species Uranotaenia lowii. Next base: position 31,370,592 of record NC_073692.1, read on the forward strand.
CGAGCCTTCATGATGGTCGTGTTCCGAATCGCAAGAGAAGAGATCAGGCCTTGAGCCAATAAGAGGAGGGGTATGAGTGTAAACCTCGAGTTGTTACGAGAAGAGGTCAGATCTCGATTCGTCAGATTGAGAGATCATGTCTTGAGTCGGGTAGTGGGGAGGTATTGTCACTGCAGTTGAAATCCGAAGTTTTCGCGCTGATGATTGGCAACCTTGCCAATCAGCGACAATGAAAAATTCAGCAAACACCTTGGCAATCGGCAACCCTTTCTTTTGTTTGGTTCCGACACGTGAAGTATGTTTGATAAATGATAGGAGAGGTTTGTGCAGGAGCCTACAATCAATGCGAAGACGTCGGATCTCAAGTCGTTAAAGGAGAGTCCAGACGTTGAGTCCCAATGAGGAGAAGGATTGCTGAAACAAGTCTTGATGAGAAGAGGTATTGCTGAATTAGTATTTGATAGTGCTAAACAGTTGGAAATGGGAATCAAGGGCTGTGGTCCCTTCCAGGTGAAATTCATGGCGTCGTAGGGGCTACAATTTTTTTTTGTAAAATTGCATCTTATTTCGTCCAATTGCACCCATGGACCCAGAGTATCAAACTGGGTGGACACGATAGCTCGCCGTGCTTTAGACTGCTAAGGAAGGATTTACCACCTGGGTTAACAACTAATAAAAAAAATGTACATAATCTTAAGACTATTTTGGTAAAGTCTTGGTAACCTTGCCTTAACTTTATTGGATAACCTCTCGTTCGCGATCTTATCCAGTTTCGGGTTTCCTTGTGTTTCAGGGCTTTTGGACTCCGGTTAGCTAGCTGGAAATCTAGCATCATTAGGTATGCCGTGTGGGTTTTTTTTTATTTTGATACTTTTTAGTTGCAAAGTGACAAAGTTTCAAAGCAACAATTTATCGTTACGCGTGTGCCCCAGGGTAGCTTTCAATTCAAAATCACACGTACGACAAATGGCTTTCCATAGTCAGCTCTAGCGTCAAGCGGATCTATCTATGAAGTGATCAAATCATTGTTAGATCCAACTTACCAAGGCTTGGCGCTTTAGATTTTTTATTTCGTAAATCTCTTTCACGATTATGTTGATAAAAGTGCATCACAACACTTGCTTTGTTATTGAGCACATAAACAAATTTAAAACTTATTGTTGCGTTAAATTAGGAATAAATAAAATGCTTCAAATCTATTAACTTTTCAAAGCTCATTAGGCTATAGATTTTGAAATGTTACCTGCAAATTTTATTACACGTCAGGAATTCACTTGTTTACGGATTCCGAAATGCACCACAGATAAACTTGTTGCGCATTTTGAATCCCGATTTTGCCGACCTACCCACGTCATTTTTGACACCGTTGACCGTTTGTTTGTTGTAACAGTAAAGCTTGGCGGTATGCTTGGCTAATGATCTACGGGAACAACGATGTCAACGGTCAGAATCGACACGATTCAATTAGTGCACAAAGTTCTGGATTTAGAATTTCAAATTTTGTTTGCGTATCGCTGGAAAGTTGGCGGCCTATATAAAGTGACTTACGGGATCGGTGGCCTCCAATTAGTTGTCCGGTCAATACTGCAATTCGGTCCGTGAAAACGCAGCGCCAAGGGATAATCGAAAATGCCTTCCCGAGAGATCGAAGCCGTGGGCAATGGTGAAAGTGTCGTTATAGCGGGAATTTCGGGCCGTTTTCCGCAATCGGATAATGTGACTGAATTTGCGGACAATTTGTATGCAAAGCGGGATTTGGTGGATGACCGGGAGTTGCGTTATCGGCATACGGTGCAGAATATGCCCCGCAGAACGGGAAAAATTAATGACATCGATAAGTTTGATTGTGAGTTTTTCGGAATTAATCGACAACAACGGGACACTATGGATCCTCAGATGAGAAAGCTACTGGAGCACGCGTGGGAAGCGATTCTTGATGCTGGAATTAATCCACAGTCCGTGCGGGGGTCTCGAACCGGAGTTTACTGTGGGATATGCTTCTCGGAAACGGAGGCTCGGATGTTTTATGGAGTACGGCCGCAGGAGGGTTTGGCTGTTTTGGGGTAAGTTGTATGAATCTGTATTCGTGAAGTATGAATCTCTCTTGTCTTTTGTAATCTTTTGTCGGTCGGTTTTGTTCGGAGTTTTGGTTATCAAGGTTTTTGGAACTTCAGGACAATGCACTCCGACAAATTTCTTGTTTCCAGATATACGAACTTCGACCACTTCGACTTACTTCGAACTGCACATTAGCGATGCTATGTAAATTTTCCTTTTTCCCACAGAACAGTCAAGTCGCAGTTAGCGAATCGGATTTCGTACATGCTGGATCTGAGGGGTCCCACGTTTGTTGTGGATACGGCCTGCAGCAGCTCGATGTATGCCATGGACCTAGCTTACCGGGCCATAATGAACGGAGAGTGTGACTCGGCCATCGTTGCGGGGTCCAACCTAACTCTTCATCCCTACATCACCTACCAGTTTGCGCTGCTCGGAGTGATGGCTAAGGACGATTACTGTCGACCTTTCGACAAACAAGCCAATGGATACTCTCGGGCGGAGGCGATTTGTGTAGTGTATCTACAGAAAGCGAAACACGCGAAACGTATTTATAGTTATGTCGTCCATTCGAAAACGAACTGTGATGGTTTCAAGCCCGAGGGTATTACTTATCCTTCAGGAGCCATTCAGCAGCAGCTGTTGAAGGAGTTCTACGAAGATATTGGGATCAATCCGACCGAGGTTAACTACGTGGAAGCTCACAGCACCGGAACAGTTGTAGGAGATCCCGAGGAGTGCGACGCCCTGGATAAGGTGTATTGTCTTCGACGTGATGGACCCTTGGACGTTGGATCGGTGAAGTCTAGTATTGGACATACAGAAGCAGCAGCAGGTGTGTGTTCCATTGCTAAGTGCATCATTGCGATGGAAAAGGGGTTGATTCCTCCAAACATAAACTTCACCGAAAACAAACCTAGCATTCCGTCGCTGGTTGAAGGTCGATTGAAGGTTGTAAGCGAGATAACTTCATTGAAGGGCCCTCTAGTTGGAATAAACTCGTTTGGTTTTGGAGGTGCGAATGCCCACACTTTACTCTGTCGGAATTTGAGAGAGAAGAAGCGTTACGGACTTCCAAGTGACGATATCCCTCGATTACTAGTATGGTCAGGCCGAACCAAGAAAGCGCTTCAGGATATGTTCGACGCAGTTGCGTCAAAACCACTCGATGCCGAGTTTATTGGCCTGTTGCATAACATTCAGCAATACCCCATCACAGGTCATCGATATCGCGGCTTCGCAATTTGTGACAAAAACGGTGACAAACCTACGACAGTACAGAGCAGTTATATCGATCGAGTTAAACTAGAACAGCTACCTTTAGCAATAGTTCTTGGAGGAATTAACGTCCACTGGAGAGAGCAGCTTGAGTCGCTAAGAAGGTTTGAACGAGTGGATCTCACCCTAACTCAGTGCATCAAATATCTGTTGACCCTTAAGTTTGACCTCATGAAGATTCCATCCGAACGCCAGTTGATCCTGTACGATATGGTCGGAACATCGGTACTTCAGCTAGCGACTGTCGATTTGCTGACGTCGATCGGTGTGGAGTTCGACTACTACGGAGGACATTCCGTGGGACAGTTTACCTGTGCCTACATCGATCGATGCTTAACGTTGGAAGAAGTCATTACTCTGGCCCTTTGGCACGGACTGGCGTACTCAGAATGTGAAGCACTATGCGAAGGATCCGTTTTGGTGCGGATGCAGTCGAAGGTGAATCAATTTTCTTCGGAATCCATCGAATGGAACGATGACGGTTCTTTCGCGGTACTCAGCGACAGTGAGTCGGCAGTTCTGAACAAAATTCAGAAATTCAAGGTTACCGAGGTCATTACCGAGACCCTTCCTTACTTAAGTTTGCACTTTGATTCAGCCAAAAACCTTCAACTCAGTAATAGACTCCAGCAAACGATTAACAACAACATGTACAAGTTTATGAACATTACTAAAAAATGGTTCACAGTTACGATTCCGAAGACCAGTGGCATTTTCCATTCTGTTAAAATGCACAACTCTGCTTCGATCGTCAATCTGCTTAACAACATCCCGAACCACAGTCTACTACTGGAGTTGGACTTTGGAGTATCTTGTCAAAACGTTCTCAAGGTTTTGAATCGAAAGCTTAACTTTCTCTCTCCGAATGTAGATACGCCTGATGTCATAAGCCGGTTTCTCAACGTCATCGGACAGTGAGTATTGCACCGAACAATTCAACACCTTCCGAAATTTAAGCTTATCCCTTTCAGCCTCTACATGACTGGACGCAACTTGGACATCGCTAAACTTTACCCGGAAGTGCAGTTCCCGGTGTCTCGTGGCACTCCGATGATAGCGCCCCTGATCGATTGGGATCACCGCGAGACGGCGTATGTTATGACCTACTGGGAAGGTACGGCCCAGTACGGAATGCTCAGTTTCAAGATCTCGCTAAACGACGAAATGTACAAATACATCGAAGGGCACTGCATCGATGGGCGGGTTCTGTTCCCGGCTACCGGTTATCTGTATCTGGTATGGGAGGTCATGCTGAGCTTGTCACATTTGGCACTGAATGACTTTCCGATCCAATTCGAAGATGTCCGGTTCCTGAGGGCTACCTCCTTTGCCAAGGGACAGACAGTGACCCTGGAAGTGCGCATATTGGAGTCTTCCGGATTTTTTGAGGTAAGTTGACTTTTTCTTCAACTTTTTCTTTCAAGAAAAGATAGCCTTATTTTCTCAACATTTCCAGATTTTGGAGGGAGAAACTGTCGTAACCACGGGGTACGCCAAGCGCCTACCTGGTGATTGGGAACCTCCCCGAATTAGTGATGGCCCCTCTAGAGCTGTTGCTTTGACTACCAGAGATTTCTACAAGGAGCTTCGACTACGAGGCTACCACTACGGTGGTCTGTTCTGATCAGTATTGCAGGCTCGCATTGATGGAACGCAGGCCAAGCTGCAGTGGCACGGGAATTGGGTAGCTTTTCTTGACTGCTTGCTGCAGGTTGGTTTGGTGGCCCTGGACACTCGCTCGCTGATGGTGCCCGTATCACTGGACAGAGTCTCTATCCATCCCAACAAGCATTTGAAACTGATGGAGTCTAGCGATGAGATAGATTTCTTCACCATGAAACACTGTGAAATAACCGGTACCGTGGTTTGTGGTGGAGTTGTTATGACTGTCCCACAAACGAATACCATTGAACGGCGGAGTCCACCGGGGAATCCAGTTCTTGAGAGGTACCGGTTTGTACCCTATCACTCGACCAGCAAGGTTTCTGTCGACGAGGCGATTCGATCATGTGTTCAAATTGCTCTGGAGAATACTGGTCTGTTCAGTCTTAACGTGGCAGAAATCCATCACCCCAGCCTTCCGGTGATCGTGGATTTGTTTGGGAAAGCAGTCGTAGATATTCCACTGGTGAAGTCTAGCCTTTCACTTCTTACGAAAGCAACAGTCGAAATTGAAAACGTTACGATCGTTACAGAAAGTATAGTGAATCAAAGCAATTTCCTGTTTGTCGTAGCACAGGCCGATCCATCGGATTCAACTTATCTGGGAACACTTTCCACAGCGTTGGTAGACAATGGATACCTGCTTCTTCGACAACCGGTTGATTTCAAGAAGTCAAACACCCCAGATGGATTTCATTTGCTAGCAACATTCTCGGTGGACACGAATGAAGTTTTGATCCTGCTTCAACGCAAGGCCAAGTTCACAACCGAAGCACTAACTGCTGTCCAGGTTACTTCCAACTGTATCGAATGGCTGCCTCGATTGAAGACGTTGATAAAATTGAAACCTGTCGTTCTCTTCAGTCAAAACGATCCCACTTCTGGAATTGTTGGCCTTTTGAACTGTATTCGTCGAGAGCCTGGTGGCCAGAATGTATGTGGTGTTTTCATAGATGACCCAAAAGCACCACCATTCGATCCAAAAGACTCTTTTTACCAAAAACAGCTGTCACTAGGTCTAGCCGTCAACGTGCTTCGTGATGGTGTCTGGGGTAGCTATCGACATGAACTTCTGCAGAAATCCGTTCATAACGAAGCAGTGCAGAACCATTGCTACGCGAATTGTTTGGTGAGGGGAGATCTATCGTCAATGTCATGGTTTTCGGGAGCTCTCAACGAACTACCAAGTGTTCCGAATATGGTTCGGGTTATGTATAGTTCTCTGAATTTCCGAGATGTAATGATCGCCACCGGAAGACTTTCTTCGGATATGATGGATCTTAACCGGCTAGAAAAGGAATGTGAGCTGGGCTACGAATATTCAGGTGTCGCTGAGGATGGTCGACGAATAATGGGCGTGTTAGCTTCCGGTGCATTAGCTACAATGGTCAACCACGATCCCCACTTAACCTGGGATGTTCCTAAAGAATGGAGCTTAGAAGAAGCGGCAACTGTGCCAGTGGTTTACGGAACTGTTTATCTAGCATTTTTCATGTGCTCCAATATCAAAAATGGAAGATCGGTTCTCATCCACGCTGGAAGCGGTGGAGTAGGTCTTGCAGCCATTCAAGTTGCATTGAACTATGGTTTGGAAGTCTTCTGCACAGTGAGCACCGAGGAAAAGAAGGCATATTTGCTGCGGACGTATCCAGGGCTGAAACCGCAAAATATTGGCAACTCTCGGGATACCTCGTTTGAGCAAATGATCAAAGTTCGAACCGGCGGAAGAGGAGTGGACTTTGTACTGAACTCTTTGTCCGATGAGAAATTACAAGCATCCATTCGTTGTTTGGCACCGAGAGGTCATTTCCTGGAAATCGGGAAGTTCGATATGGCAAGAAACTCAAAACTATCCATGAGTTTGTTCCAGAAAGGATTGACCTTCTCGTGCGTTATGTTGGATGCCTTGTTCACGGAGGATTCCCACCGGAAACAGGTCAGTTAAAAAGTTTTCACATTCAGAATATTTTCCTGATTATCTCATTTAATTCTACGCCACAGAACTTCCACAAGGTATTCGCTGAAGCGCTTGCTTCCGGTGTCATCAAGCCACTGAGAACGACGGTATTCGAAGCAGTGGAGCTGGAAAAAGCCATCCGCTTCCTAGCCACTGGAAAGCACATTGGTAAAGTGCTGCTGAAAATAAGGGAGCATGAATCCGACACACTGACGGTGCCCATCTCGTACATCCCTCGAATTTACTGCAGCTCCGATAGGGTTGCCGTGATCGTCGGTGGACTCGGTGGATTCGGGATGGAACTTGCCGATTGGTTGATCATCCGTGGGTGTCGAAAGCTGGTGCTGAGTTCGAGCCGAGGCGTTAGCTCAACTTATCAGGAGTACCGTATAGAGTGAGTATTTTATTTTTTTCTTGTGATAAAAACCAGCTTATCAGTGGAAATTCTTTGCAGAACTTGGAAAAAGTATGGAGTTGAGGTCACGGTTTGCACAGCTGACATAACAACGGAGCAGGGTTGTCAGGATCTGCTGAAACAGGCTTGCTCCCGGGGAGAGGTTTGGAGTATTTTTAACCTAGCTGTTAGACTTCGGGATTCGATTTTAGAGAATCAAACTTCGAAAAAGTTCGACGAATGTTTAGCACCGAAAGCCAAGGCAACAGAGTACCTGGATAAGTGGAGTCGAGATATGTGCCCCCGATTGAAGTATTTCGTAGTGTTTTCTAGTGTATCCTGTGGAAGGGGGAATGCCGGTCAGAGCAACTATGGTATGGCAAACTCTGTTATGGAGCGTATTATCGAACGAAGACATGCCAAGGGATTACCGGCCAAGGCTATACAGTGGGGAGCTATTGGAGATGTGGGACTGGTTGCAGATATGGCCGAAGAGAAGATCGACCTTGAAATAGGTGGCACAATTCAGCAGCGTATTACTTCGTGTCTTAATGAGATGGACACCCTTTTAGCTGTTGAAGATCCAGTTGTGGCTAGCATGGTTGTTGCTGAAAAACGTGTCGGTTCCAAAAATATAATTGAAGCTGTGATGAACATCATGAACATTCGGGAGCTGAAATCGATTTCGATGGAGAGTACCCTGGCAGACATCGGAATGGATTCTCTTATGGCGGTAGAAATCAAACAGGTGCTAGAGCGAGAATTCGAATTAATACTGGCACCACAAGATTTGAGAACGTTGACATTCTCAAAACTGCATAATGTTTCCGAAGCAAAGAAACTGAAAGCGGAAGCCGGATCGTCTACAGAGAGTACTGCTGGAATGCAACTATTGTTGAGGAATCTCGGCAACGAGAAGGAAAGTGGCTGCACAGTGCTTAAGCTTCCGTCTGCCAAAAGTCAGGGACGTCCGATTCTATTGATCCCAGGTATCGAAGGCGTAGCGGGTAACGTTTGGCATTCGGTGGCAGAGAAAGTTGAAGCTCCCGTTTTTCTGCTACAATCCATGAAAACGGTAGACTGTGAAAGCGTCGCAGAAATGGTAGACTGCATATTCGCGGAGCTTTTTGAAACCGTGTTTGACGAGTACGATAACTTTGTCATCGTGGGATACTCATTTGGGACACTTCTAGCTATGACCTTGGCTAAGCGACTCCAAGAAAAGGGAATGTTTGGAAAACTCTTACTTCTGGACGGAGCACCCAAACAGCTTAAGTTGCTAGCAGCCGGTTCGTTCGGAGAAATGACTACAGATCATCAGATTCAAACCAACCTCATGAGCAGCGTTCTTGCTACGGCCTTTTCAAGTCTTGCACTTGATAAGATGAAATCGATTCTAGAAGCTCCCTCATTCAACGAACAAATAGAAAAGTTGATCGAACTGTCAACAAATTTGACTCACTATTCACCAGAATATACGCGAATCATGCTGCAGGCTTTGTACAGACGAATAAAAATAGTTCTTAATATAAATTTTGACGAATTCAAGCAACTGGACCTGCCAATTGTCTTGGTTAGACCGACGGAGATTACCTATAAGGCCATCGAAAATGACTACGATTTGTCGCAGTATACCAAAGAAGAAGTTTCGGTGCAGATCCTGGAAGGCAATCATATGACCATACTGGAAAATCCAATTCTTCCAGATGTCATCAATCAGTTAAATGTGTAGAGAACAATAAACGAACAGTTCTGAAATAAGGAACAAAATTGATAACATGTCTTTACTGTCTTGAAATAAATTGAGAATCTACCAATTCTAAACGTTCGCATACCCACGATGATAGCACAAATTCTAAGTATTTCGAAGCTAAGGTTCGAGGGGCCGGCTGAATCAATAAGCTTCTATGTATTATGATTCAATTTTAGAAACTATATGACTTTGACACAGATATGAGCCCTGAGACTTGAGACCTAAACGAGACCTGTGTTAGAAGTGAGACGTAAGAAGTGAGATATCAGAAGGGGGAATTGAGACATTAGGCGGGAAAAGTGCCGCCTTACTTCTTATTACTCAATTCTCTCTTCTAACGTCTCAATGCTCACATTTTATTTAATATTTCTCACATCTTGCTTCTCACTTCTCACGTCTCGTCTCGTCAACGTCCTTTACTCGTAACTCCGCCTCTATTCGAGACAACTGCAAGAGATCAGTAACCTCTCCTCTAACGACTCCGCTTGGTTTATTTCGAGGCCCTCTCTTTTTCGCCCGTCCGTGTACCAAATCGAGAGCATCCTACACCGACTTGAGTGACTCACTCGCCGACGACATGAAGTCACTCTACCCGAGAGTATTTCGCGGCGTGAATACTCTTCCCCCTACGAGTTCGTCTGCGAAGAAAGTATAGTCTTATCCCTGCAGCTTCCGTCGTAGGGAGCGCGTTCTACTCAGATACTCCGCGGCTGTGGAGATATCCTACACAACGTTCACGACATACCCAACAGCTCAGCATACGCAGAAGGTAAAGTCTTATCTTTGTATACTCTACTGCTAGGATCGGACACACACTACCCGGATACCCCCACCGAAAGGGTCTTCTACTCCGACCGTGGTCCGGTCTTCCTCCTTCCTTTGCCTGGCAACTTAGGGGCTGGCAACCCTATGATTTTTGCCCGCCGTGTGCCGAATCGAGAGCAGTTTATCCTAGACACGCGCCTGTAACAGCATAAGTACGGGTCTCTTACACTTGCGACTCAGATGCATCCCGACGGTGATGTCGGCGACGGCGACGTGAGACCAGTCTACCCGAAAGTATTCCACGACGTGAATACTCTTCCCACTACGAGTTCGACTGCGGAGAAGGTCATGTCTTATACCCGCAGCCTCCATCGCAGAGGGCGCGTTCGAATCGGAAACTATAGTCGGAAGGTATAGTCTGCTAGGTTCGGACGCACACTACTCAGGTGCTCCCCGACGAAGAAGTCACCCTACATCGGTCGCGGACTGGTGCTGGTTCCAACTCCTCTGCAGGGCAGTCATGATCCGGGTGAACCTATCGCTGACTTTGCGCCAAGTATTGGCATCCTAACACATCCTCCGCACGATGTTGTCGACTGTCGTGTCTGGTCCGCAGGCGGCAAGCATTTATTGCGTACCCCTTCGAACCTTGGACAGTTGAACACTGCTCTGGTGTCTCAAGTGTGTCACTGCAGGTTGGGCAGAATGTCGTGGCCACGTGTCCAAACCGATGGTGGTACTGCATGAAGCATCCGTGACCAGTCAAGAACTACATATTTATGTCATGCAGAAATCTACCTCTCTATGTCTCCGACTCATCCAAAATCCGACATTTGGGATCAAGCGATGGGTCCACCGGCCGCGTTTCGAGCTGTTGCTGCCAGCTAAACATTGAGGCCTCTCTGGCATGTTTTCGCACATCGGGCATGTGCCTATGCTCGTAAGAAAAGATATCACGACTTCAGCAGCTATCGGTTCGGTATGCGCTGATAGCTCGCAGGTTCATCAGCCGCTGCACGCTGCAGATTACACTGCCTACTCAAGGCTGCTGCTCCGTACCGCAAAATGAACGAGGTCACACTCGTCAGGACCCTCTTTTTGCTGCAGCGGATCGCTGAGTTGTTCGACATGGCCCGTGAGAGAACTGCTGTCGCCATTGCCGCTCTTTTGTAGGCTTAGTCGACGTGGGCCGTAAAGCTCAGCCGGTCGTCGATCATCACCCTCAGGTACTTGATCGAACGCTTGGATTCGAATCCCACAAGTCTCACTCCCGTGGGTAGACGCAGTCTCAGCAGTTCGTCGTAATCCTTGTGGAACCCCTGCCGAGACACGCACTGTTTCCAGTCCCTCACTAGTCATATATTGTAGTTGGCAATTACGGAAATAACACTCCACCATCCTCCAGATATATGCCGGAATGAGCGACGACGCAATCGCTGCCCAACTGAAGCTGTTGAAGGCGTTCTTCACGTCAATGGTGACCACTGCGCGAAACCAGTCTCCTCTCCTGTTCTTCAGTCTGGCTTCGTCTGTTCCTTCGATGACACGCCTAATGGCATCCACCGACCAGCGGCCGTTCCGAAAACCAAACTGTTTATCGGATAGACCGTTCGCACCTTCGGTGTAGAGCTGTATCATGCTCCGGACCACCTTCTTTAGCACCTTCCCAGCAGTGTCCAGGAGACATATCGGGCGATAAGCTGATGGGTCACCTGGTAGCTTACCCGGTTTTGGCAGCAGCAATAATCGCTGCCGCTTCCACACGTCTGGAAAGACCCTCTTATCCACGTATTGTTGCAGTGATGACCGGGACATTTTGGGATGTTCCATGAGCGCGGCCTTCACTGCTACGTAAGGGATTTCAATCGGGCTTTCGGATCAAAAATAACTGACTTTCTGGTTCTAAAGTTGGTTCCAGACTGCTTTTAGTTTTCCAACATTCTTAAGTGGTAACTTAAAGTAAGGCCGAAATGAGTAAAGCGGAATTCAGGAAGACGACGCGCTATCTGCTTGGAAAACAAACATGTTTGTAAACATGTGGTAGCAGTTATTTGTTTATGACCGAGTTCTTCTCTGGGTCATGTTTGGTTTTTACGGAATGGCTTGAAGGAATGCTGGCAATGCATAATTCATAGCTCGGTTCAGGAAGGGTAACATTTAAAGTGATTGTTATGTTTATGATTACTGTAAAGGAAAGCAAAAAGGTTTAATTGCTAAGACTGTGAGGTCTCGCAGTGGAATAGGTTTTTACTACTGCGTGTGGGGTCTTGCAGTTTATGATGATTTTGGGAATTTGAGAATTCAGGGATGTGTGTATAAAGAAGATGGTTTGAAATGATAGGATGAAAGAAGGAATGGTTTGGAGGATGCCACAGATGCCATCCGGACCCGGAACTTTGCTCAGCTGGAGGGTCTTAGCAATGTCCCGTATTTCTTCCAGCGAACTCTGCTCCTCTTTACGCGTGTCCCAGTCATATGGGACGCTCGGCCATGTGACTTCCTCGTGCTCGTTCACGATTTCGCGCAACTTGTTCGGACACGTTTCCTGTGGCACACCCCCGCTCCGCGGTTTGGCCATGACAATCCTGTAAGCGTCGCCCCAGGGGTTGTCGATGGCGTCCTCGCAGAGTTGCCTGAAACGTGCCTTTTTGCTTGCCTTGATTACCCTGCAGAGGGCAGACCTCGCACTTGCGTAGGGCACTCTTCGCTCCGCTTTCGCTGATGGGCACCTCGCCCTCTGCATATATCGCCGTCACATGCGCGTGCGAGTACCCTCGTGACAATAACGATTCCATTACGATTAGAAAAAGTAGCAGTGATAAGATACATCCCTGTCTCACTCCAGCAGTTACCGGGATTGAATCGTGCAAGAAACCTTCGTGCAAGGCCTTGCTTCGCACTGTGCTTCGATGGGATGGATTAGTTTCTCTGGGACTCCTCGTCGCCTTAGAGTCGTCCAGATGTTTTTAAGGTTAAGTCGGTCGAATGCTTTTTCGAAATCAACGAACACCAGCAGAAGAAAGTCCTGGAATTCGTTGATTTGTTTCAGTATGATTCGCAGCGTTGTGATGTGGTCCACACATGATCGTCCGGATCGGAATCCAGCTTGTTGCCGTCGGAGTGTAGCGTCGATTTTCTCCAGGATCCTGTTCTGGATCACTTTGCAGAGTACTTTAAGGGTTATACAGATCAAAGTTATGCCACGCCAGTTACCGCACTCGGATATAATTTAAGCAATCCAATACTCGAAACCCTTTATTATGATTTTTTTTTTCATTTCCAAGGTAACGAATTTTGTCAATTATTCTTTCAGAACTTAGAGGCAGGGATGAGATCCCTCTGCGTCATGAGACGTGAAGCTTTGACTGTGAAGCCTTCTGATCCGTCACACTCATTTGACTATTCCTCAAATGGGTTCCTTCTCTTTGCCGGTCACTCATTCGGCATCCCCCAATTGTGTAAAGCTAAAAAAAATTCGAAGTCAAGCATCCACCAATCGCATTTAAACAACCGAAGACGAACACGAAATGCATTTATGATTATTGTTGCTACTGCCAGCAAGTCCGTTTTCAGTTTGTTATCGCTATTACAGCCGAACTGGAAAGGTTTTCTTTCTTGTTTGCCTTCAAGGTCATTCCTTTCTTATTCATTCGAAGTGTGAAGGGCTTCGCCACTCACAAGCCGGAAAAATGTTGACTATAGTCTGCTTTTCCGTCATGTTAGAAGTGAGGTTCCGTCAGTTGAGTACGGACGGAGCCGTTTTGTTGAGAAACAATTGCTATAAACGGGCTAGCACTAAATTTTACTTCGGAAGTCCGGACTTCCGACTTCCGAAAGACTTGCGACAAACAAAAGTGAAGTACTAGATTGTCGGAAGCCTGTGTTTTGTTGCCAGTTCACAAACGACGTTTCTATTTTTTTTATAAATTTATAATAGTCCAGTCAAGAGCGACGGGCGAATTCTCACAATTCTGCTTAGAGGTAGTTGTCGTGATTTTACAAATCTTGCGAATCTCAATTCAGAGATTTACTCAGACACGTCTGTCACTCACAAGAGTAGATTAATGACTGATTTTGGTTTGTTTGTTTTGCCTAGTTTTGCCAAAATAACAACGTTTCCAAAGACATTTATTTTATTTTATATATCTTTAGTGATGTCGAATACAACTATTATTTTTATGAAATTTGATTTATCTCCTGCATATCTTTCATCTCAACTCTATTATTAACTCGGACACTTTTTGAAAATTCGGAAAAAATTTGAATTATCCTTTTATCAGAATTTTAAATTTAAAATCAGAGTAGTTATGTTTGTTGCAGTTTTCCTCATTTGATTGAAACATATTTTCATTTTTCTATGGGTTGAATTATGAAAAGTTGGATTCGATCCCTTTATACCCAACTGTGTTTATCCGCAAAATCACAACCGCTTTTTTCCTACACGTGCACCGCGAAGTTCAACTACTCTGGTGCTGGTCACGGGTAAAATTTATAATGGTATTCATAACCCGAAAAATTGTCGCCTTGCCTTAATCGAGCGGGGTTCATAAATGCATAAAAATTTGATATTCATATTCGGGAGTGGGTCACCGAAAACGAAACTCGAGCGGCCAAATATAAAAAGGGCGCTCGACGTCCCGTGCCATTTTAGTCGTTGGTTCGTTCGGTACTGGGTAGTGTTCTGCGGAAGTTGTTCTTTGAAAATGCCTTCGCCAAAGGTTACCGCGATCGGGTCCGGTGAAAGTGTGGTCATATCCGGGATATCAGGGAGGTTTCCTCAAACGGATAACTTACGGGAGTTTGCTCGTAATCTGTACGAGAAGCGGGATCTGGTGGATGATAGGGAGCTTCGATGGAGGCATACGATGCAGGACGTTCCGAGGCGGACGGGAAAAATCAATCGGATTGATAAGTTCGATTGTGATTTCTTTGGGGTCAAGCGTAGGATGAGTGATACGATGGATCCTCAGCTGCGGATGCTGATCGAGCATTCGTTCGAGGCAATCCTGGACGCCGGAGTAAATCCGGAAAGTGTGAGGGGCTCGTGTACCGGAGTGTTTTGCGGGGTGTGTTTTTCAGAGACAGAAGCACGGTTGTTTTTCAAGGCATGTCCCCCGAAGGGATTGGCAGTTTTGGGGTGAGAGTTGAAGTGTTCATTTTTAGTGATTCAAAATGATCGAAGAATGTGTATCATTCTATTGAAAAATTGTAGGGTGTTGAATAATTTTGTTCTTAAATTTTTCATGAAATTTTACACTTATTCTTCAGATTTAAAAAAAAAAAAATTCTAACCACATAATAAAAGATTAAAATGTGATCGTTTCAAGGTGTGCCAAATCGCAACTGGCCAACCGGTTGTCGTACCTGATGGATTTGAAGGGGCCAACGTTTGTGGTAGATACGGCCTGTAGCAGCTCGATGTATGCCCTGGATGTGGCCTACAAGAGCATCATGAATGGGGAATGTGAAGCGGCCATCGTGGCGGGAACGAATCTTACCCTGCATCCGTACATTACCTATCAGTTTGCGTTGCTCGGAGTGTTGGCCAAGGATGGCTACTGTCGGCCGTTCGACAAGGACGCAAACGGATATTCCCGATCGGAAGCTGTTTGTGTGGTGTATCTGCAGAAAGTGAAAGAAGCCAAACGTATCTATAGCTATCTGGTTCATTCCAAAACCAATTGCGATGGGTTTAAGCCCGAAGGTATCACCTATCCATCTGGGATGGTTCAGCAACAGCTTTTGCAGGAATTTTATTCGGAGGTCGGGATAAGCCCTTCTGAAGTAGATTTTGTGGAAGCTCACAGCACAGGAACCTTCGTTGGAGATCCTGAAGAGTGCGATGCACTGGATAAGGTTTATTGCACGGGTAGGGATCGTCCACTTCCGGTGGGTTCGGTGAAATCCAGCATTGGACATTCGGAGGCTGCCGCCGGCGTTTGTTCGATTGCCAAGTGTATCATTGCGATGGAAAACGATCTGATTCCGCCGAACATTAACTTCACCCAGAACAAACCAACCATTCCGTCCCTTGTTGAAGGTCGATTAAAGGTTGTCAATGAACCAACACCCTTGGAAGGTCCCCTGGTTGCAATCAATTCGTTCGGATTCGGCGGAGCCAATGCTCACGCATTAATGTGTAGAAATCTACGCGATAAGAGAAATCGTGGACTTCCAGATGACAGTATTCCTCGATTGCTGGTGTGGTCAGGCAGACACAAGGAAGCTCTAGAAGTCATGCTACAGGATGTGGCTCAAAGACCACTGGATACAGAGTTCATTTCATTGCTCTACAACATCCAGCAGAAGCCCATCGTAGGTCACCGTTATCGAGGATTCGGTATCTACAGAAAAAATGGAGCCAAACCTGCACTGCTACAAGATTATTTCATCGATCGAATTAAGCTGGATACTCTACCATTGGTAACCATTTTCAGTGGAATCAATCCACTATGGAAACAGGAGCTTGAAGTGTTGCGTCAGTTTGCTCAAGTTGACGTAACAGCTGCTAAATGTGAAAAGTATCTCAAGACACTGAAGTTCGACATGATGAGGAAACCGAGTCCAAAGGAAGGCATACTCTTCAACATGGTCGGAACAACTGTTCTTCAAATAGCTACCGTAGATTTACTTCAATCGATCGGCTTGGAGTTCGATTACTATGCAGGTCATTCGGTTGGCCAGTTTACCTGTGCCTATCTGGACCGTAGCATAACTTGGGAACAGGCCGTCCTGCTGGCTCTTTGGCATGGCTTGGCCTATTGTGACTGTGATGCGGCCTGCGAACTTTCAGCGTTTGTTAAAATCAATTCCAAACTTCAAAAAATTCAACTTGAACACATTCGGAAAAGCGAAGATTCCACGTTCGGAGTTATCAGTGGAAATGAACGGTCCATCATCGAGAAAAACCGTCAACTCAGACTAGCAGGGTTGCTTACAGAGATCCTACCTTTCCTAAGTCTAAGATGTGAACCTTCCAAAAATAAACATCTCAATAACAAGCTCCACCAAACGGTGAACAAGCTTAT
The DNA here is from genome assembly GCF_029784155.1 of Uranotaenia lowii. Classification (NCBI taxonomy): domain Eukaryota; kingdom Metazoa; phylum Arthropoda; class Insecta; order Diptera; family Culicidae; genus Uranotaenia; species Uranotaenia lowii. The sequence goes on from NC_073692.1 coordinate 31,387,487, forward strand.
GCGCAGTATTCGGCCACCGACCAAAAAGTGGCTCACTGCAGCCATCCCGAAAACGTCCGGCATCTATTACACATCGAAGTTGCACAGCACGGTATCGGTGGTTAATTTGCTGAGCAAAATCCCTAAGCACACCTTTCTGATGGAGATCGGAACGGATAGGACATGTGAAACGGTGTTCAACATTCTGAACTGTAAACCGAGCTACATTGCCCAGGGAGTCGAAACGTCCGACTATCTGTGTCGGTTGTTGAGGAAGATTGGATTGTGAGTATTTTTTTGTATCATATATTTTCATAAAAATAATAAAATAAATATAAATAAATATTAAAATGTAAAACATGTCTTAGTTTCTGCTTTCAAGAAAAAAAAAGTTTCGTATGCTGGAAATTTTATAATTACAACGAGAAGAACAAAAATAACAGGAAAAAAAGAATCTAGTAAACTGTACGTGCTTAAAATCCCAAAAAATCTATAGAAAATTTCATAATTTTATCTTATACTAGCAGACCCGGTAAACTTCGTCTTACCATGTTAAACTTGGCGTCCATTTTCAATTTTTCCTAGTTTTTTTTTTACATTTCCCTTCTTTCCCTTTACTCGAATCGTCCCGCTTAATTTTATCAAAATTAAACCATAGAATTTTAACTCAATGGGTCTTTTAAAATCCAATTTTTGTTACTTGTTCCATAAATAACTGTATGTTGATAATATGTATGTTCCATTTGCTGTATTCCATTTAGTGATTTGTTCCGTTTTGTTCGAGTTCACAATAAGGTTGAAACCGATATAAAAAGTATCTCATTTATTGGAATATATTGCTTATGAATCTTTGGAAAATTTTTGAAGTGTTTTCCGAACATTTTGCCTAACGCAGCGCTTTAAGCTCCCAATAAGCTTTGGATGGTGTATTTTTTAGAGCTGAAGAAATGAAACACATAAGAACAGATTTTTTACTAACCATTTTCAAACAGCTTTTTATTCATCATCCTCATGCTTCAAAGCAGTTTGAATTAAAATCCATATTTTCACCAAAATCATTTCCAAAAAGTTTCGCCTGATACTTAAGTTATAGACTTTACACATTTCAACTTAAAATGTTCCCAAACAGCATTTGTCATGGCATTAAATCTGACGATTTTGTATACTGTAAATTCCTTTTTTTTATTCAAGCAAAAAATGCAAATTAGTTCATTTGATTTCATTTAGGATGATGTAATATTTTTAAGATTAATAACATTTAATTGAAAAGCAGATGAAATAACCTGTTCAGGCTTTGATGGTTTCGTGAGTTCATTTCAAAAATGAAACATTGGGGCAAATGCAAACGAATATCACCACAGTTCAACTTTCATATTTTCTGAAAAAAATCATATTTTCAAAAAAAATATTAGTTAAGTTGACAAAAAGAAATATCGAAGTATACATTTGTATCATTTATTGGGGCAAGTGATAACACACAGTGTCCGGCACAAAAGCGCTAATCCGCTATTCGCTAGTTAGTCCGCTAACTTTTTGTTAGCGGTTTAATTATGCCGCTAAGTTTGGATAGGTTTAGCGAATTGAAAAGTTCCGCTATTTTTTGGTTCCGCTAATTGAAGATCGCTAACTCCCATATATTTGTATCAATCTCTCGAATTCTTAGTGATAGAATAAACTTTTTTTCATTAATCAAGTCAAAGTGACATTGTGCATCATTCTGATTGTTTAATAGGATTCATTGAAGGAATGCGTATTTAGTGTCATTTTTCTCTCTTTAAGCACATTCTTTAGCTAATTTTACAGAAGAAGATAACAATATAAAACTATTTTCAACATATCTTCATCAGCATTTCTTTTCAAGTGGTTGAGCTATTTACTTTTCACAATACAGTTTTTTAGAGATTTTACAGATCAGTTCATATAGAAATAAGATAAAATCACTATTATAGCCTTCGTTTTAAGTTCAAATAGAAATTGTATAAATGTTCACGTTTGACAATGCTCCTTCAAGTTTGAAAAAGGGGAAAGCAGGTTAAAAAAATTGCCAAAACAAAAAAAAATGAATTGGACAAAAGATTATTTGCAACAAAATTGCATACTATCAGTTTTGGTTTTGCTCATATAATTTTATGAAAATACGATCAAACTTATTTTAAATTAAATACTTGAAACTTCATTAATTCCCCCTTGGGGAGTTGGAAAATCGAAAGGGGAAGTGCGTGACTAAAGAAAAATTTGATATTTGTTCCGGCCTTAATGTTGGTAAATAAACAGTTAGCGATTAGCGATTAGCGCTTTAAGCTTAAAGCGATAACTTTTTTGGCACATTTAGCGTATTTAATTAGCGATCGCTAACTTTGTATGAGTTAGCGATTTAATTAGCGGCGCTAATTTTTCAGTTAGCGATGCCGAACACTGATAACACATAGGTCTTTTTCAGATGCGTCAGTGAAAAGATTTTAAAATTAATTTAATACTTGTTCTTATTTGTCTGTTTTATCAACTTTCATTGATATATACTAAGTATTCTCCGGAATAAATTAATGCTTGGTACTTCAATTTCACTGAATGCTGTTCAACCAAAAGACCTTGATTTACAAAGACCTTTATAATAATTTTGAATATCCGCTTCAGACTCAACACTCGGGATATCCTTTCTGGCCATTTTGAAGATAAAATTCTTGAATTGTAGATGTTTCATTGCTAAATGGCGCGTTTTCACTTATTCCACCTAAGAAATTACATGAATTTATATTACTTTTAACACTTTCAGGTCATATTAAAAGTTCATCATAAAAATCTGCTGCCCCTGGAATATCAATCACAAAAAGCTTTTCAACAAAAAAGTGAATCAAAAGTCTCTTCTATGTAGCCAAAATATGTTAAACAAAAACATACTTTTCATGTTAAGTTCGTACTTGAATTGTGTGTAAACAAACAGTAAACGTGTAAACAGATTTGATGAATGATTTAAAAAAAAGAGTTGAGTTTATTTAATCAGATAGTTTTTTTTGGGCCCAACAATTTTTAGATGAAGAATTAATGTATACACTTTTCGTAAAAGTTGAAAGTTTGCACTTGCTCTAGTTTACTTTCTTAATTGAAAATTCTTCCGGAAAATTCATATCCTCACCTTTTGTTATAGAAAAGTAGATTATTTTATGGATAACTTCAACTTATGTTTGTAAAAATCAAAAAGTTCATTCGGCCTTTAAAAACTTCAATCCTATCTAATCTATTTCGAAGAACAGACCCTAGTTCAGTTAATGTGTCCAGCGTTCTAGGCGTATCGGATTATACGAAATTGAATGTAAAGCTTCCCAATTTCTTATTTTCAAACGTCCAAAAAGTGTCATTATTTTATATTTATCATTACCAAATTCATATCTTTTGGACAACAATTTACTACTTAAATTAACACGAATTAAAAATTGATTTAATATTTGAAATTGTTTATATGGTTTTGATTCGATCGATAAAATATCAATCCGTGTCACATCTAGGCGTCATTTACTACCATGTGCTGTGTACAAATAAGTAAGGAAAAAACACATCTAGGTTGCATATCGCCCCAACGTGCATAAGAAATATAGGTTCTTGGTTGAGAAAGAGGCGCCTAATTTTTAAATTTTTCCAGCGATCAATGAACAGTATGCTTTGGTTACTATTATCTTGCAACGACGTTTGCTAGCGACGCCTCGCCCATGGAGACGAAAAACAAATCCCTAGAAGAAAAGAAAATATCTTAAAATGGATGCCTGACTTTTCAATTTCAGATTTTGGCAAAACAAATATTATATGTTTTATTCGATCAGCAAAATGTCAACCTGAGTCACATCTAGGCGTCATTCATAACCATGTGCTGTAGAAATGTGCTAGGAATCAAAAAAAACACATAAAGGCTTCATATCGCCACCACTTGCATTGAAAATATGCTTGGTTGTGAAATACGCGCCAAAATATTCTCCCTGATCAGTATGCTATGCCGGTTACTATCTTCTAACGACGTCTGCTCGCGACGCCTCGACCTTGGAGACGAAAAACAAACCGCCCAAAGGAAAAAAATATCTCGAAAAAATGGAAGCCATGACTTTTATTTCATTCAAAAAACTACAAATTTAATAATTACGGACAAATGATGCGACTTTCTGTTGTTTTTATTCGATATAAACCGATTCGCATGGCTACAGAATATTCTAAAAATAATTTCATTCGAATCGTTTGGGTCATTTCGGAGGAGTAGTACTACAAACACCGTTACAAGAGAATTTTATATAATAGATTCAAAATGTTTTTTTAAAACAACGATTTGACACTCAATAAAATAATCCTTTCTAACATAATTTCGAAATCTTTTGTTACCGTCTGAATATGTCATTTAAGAAACAGATGGAATATGTGCTTTGATCGCTGGTTACAATTTCATATTAGGTACGTCAAGTTTAAATTTGAAATAGACTTACCGAAACAAGGATCGAAAACCGCTTAAATAAGGGGTATCAAATTTAACAGCGCTGTTGCGGTGGAGTTGCCCTTAGAGACAAAGCGGAAGTTTGTTTTTTGAATCATCATAATCGCACTTTAAACCATTTTCACTGATTAACTTCACTTGAACTTAAAACATACATCAAATCTCAATTTATCAGTTCGGATATGTAACAGTCAAAGGAAAACTGTGCGCACAATCGTTGAATTTCACGTACAAATCGCGAAATTTTTCACCGGTCTGTTTGTTTTCCTTTATAAAATAATACACGAATCTTGGGAAGTACTCAAACTTCATGATCCGACTGCCCAAAATACAGTTTGACGGCAGCTGCTCAAAGTTGGGTTATGATTCTGAGTTAAGTTGAGTTTCATATCCCGGAAGCTTCTTAGCAAAATTTGTATTAATTAAGAAAAACAAAAATGACAAAAATGACAAAAATGACAAAAATGACAAAAATGACAAAAATGACAAAAATGACAAAAATGACAAAAATGACAAAAATGACAAAAATGACAAAAATGACAAAAATGACAAAAATGACAAAAATGACAAAAATGACAAAAATGACAAAAATGACAAAAATGACAAAAATGACAAAAATGACAAAAATGACAAAAATGACAAAAATGACAAAAATGACAAAAATGACAAAAATGACAAAAATGACAAAAATGACAAAAATGACAAAAATGACAAAAATGACAAAAATGACAAAAATGACAAAAATGACAAAAATGACAAAAATGACAAAAATGACAAAAATGACAAAAATGACAAAAATGACAAAAATGACAAAAATGACAAAAATGATAAAAATGACAAAAATGACAAAAATGACAAAAATGACAAAAATGACAAAAATGACAAAAATGACAAAAATGACAAAAATGACAAAAATGACAAAAATGACAAAAATGACAAAAATGACAAAAATGACAAAAATGACAAAAATGACAAAAATGACAAAAATGACAAAAATGACAAAAATGACAAAAATGACAAAAATGAAAAAAATTAAAAAAATGACACAAATGACAAAAATGACAAAAATGACAAAAATGACAAAAATGACAAAAATGACAAAAATGACAAAAATGACAAAAATGACAAAAATGACAAAAATGACAAAAATGACAAAAATGACAAAAATGACAAAAATGACAAAAATGACAAAAATGACAAAAATGACAAAAATGACAAAAATGACAAAAATGACAAAAATGACAAAAATGACAAAAATGACAAAAATGACAAAAATGACAAAAATGACAAAAATGACAAAAATGACAAAAATGACAAAAATGACAAAAATGACAAAAATGACAAAAATGACAAAAATGACAAAAATGACAAAAATGACAAAAATGACAAAAATGACAAAAATGACAAAAATGACAAAAATGACAAAAATGACAAAAATGACAAAAATGACAAAAATGACAAAAATGACAAAAATGACAAAAATGACAAAAATGACAAAAATGACAAAAATGACAAAAATGACAAAAATGACAAGAATGACAAAAATGACAAAAATGACAAAAATGAAAAAAATGACAAAAATGACAAAAATGACAAAAATGACAAAAATGACAAAAATGACAAAAATGACAAAAATGACAAAAATGACAAAAATGACAAAAATGACAAAAATGACAAAAATGACAAAAATGACAAAAATGACAAAAATGACAAAAATGACAAAAATGACAAAAATGACAAAAATGACAAAAATGACAAAAATGACAAAAATGACAAAAATGACAAAAATGGCAAAAATGACAAAAATGACAAAAATGACAAAAATGACAAAAATGACAAAAATGACAAAAATGACAAAAATGACAAAAATGACAAAAATGACAAAAATGACAAAAATGACAAAAATGACAAAAATGACAAAAATGACAAAAATGACAAAAATGACAAAAATGACAAAAATGACAAAAATGACAAAAATGACAAAAATGACAAAAATGACAAAAATGACAAAAATGACAAAAATGACAAAAATGACAAAAATGACAAAAATGACAAAAATGACAAAAATGACAAAAATGACAAAAATGACAAAAATGACAAAAATGACAAAAATGACAAAAATGACAAAAATGACAAAAATGACAAAAATGACAAAAATGACAAAAATGACAAAAATGACAAAAATGACAAAAATGACAAAAATGACAAAAATGACAAAAATGACAAAAATGACAAAAATGACAAAAATGACAAAAATGACAAAAATGACAAAAATGACAAAAATGACAAAAATGACAAAAATGACAAAAATGACAAAAATGACAAAAAATGACAAAAATGACAAAGATGACCAAAATGATTTTTTAAGAACTTCAACAATTTTAACAATTTTAACAATTTTAACAATTTTAACAATTTTAACAATTTTAACAATTTTAACAATTTTAACAATTTTAACAATTTTAACAATTTTAACAATTTTAACAATTTTAACAATTTTAACAATTTTAACAATTTTAACAATTTTAACAATTTTAACAATTTTAACAATTTTAACAATGTTAACAATTTTAACAATTTTAACAATGTTAACAATTTTAACAATTTTAACAATTTTAACAATTTTAACAATTTTAACAATTTTAACAATTTTAACAATTTTAACAATTTTAACAATTTTAACAATTTTAACAATTTTAACAATTTTAACAATTTTAACAATTTTAACAATTTTAACAATTTTAACAATTTTAACAATTTTACAATTTTAACAATTTTAACAATTTTAATAATTTTAACAATTTTATCAATTTTAACAATTTTAACAATATTAACAATTTTAACAGTTTTAACAATTTCAACAATTTTAACAATTTTAACAATTTTAACAATTTTAACAATTTTAACAATTTTAACAATTTTAACAATTTTAACAATTTTAACAATTTTAACAATTTTAACAATTTTAACAATTTTAACAATTTTAACAATTTTAACAATTTTAACAATTTTAACAATTTTAACAATTTTAACAATTTTAACAATTTTAACAATTTCAACAATTTTAACAATTTTAACCATTTTGACATTTCTAAAATTGCCATGCCCCTTTAGCCTTCACCTAGCCTGTCGGAATTTAGATCTTGCCAAGCTGTACCCACCGATCCAGTTTCCGGTATCACGGGGCACCCCAATGATCGCTCCTCTGGTTCGCTGGGATCATCGGGAGTCGTACTTCGTGATGACCTACAGCTGGGAGGAGAACAACATGTCCGGACTGATCAGCGTCAAGATATCGCTCTCGGATCAGAACCACAAGTACATCGTGGGGCACTGTATCGACGGGAGAATCCTGTTTCCAGCGACTGGCTATCTGCAGCTGGTGTGGGAACTGATGACCTGCCTGGCCCATCGGGAGCTGAACGATTTCCCAATTCAATTCGAGGATGTGCGGTTTCTGAGGGCTACAACGATTGCCCGGGGTCAGGTCGTGACCCTGGCGATACGGGTTCAGGATGCGTCGGGATTCTTTGAGGTTTGTTGGACTCATTGGTTTCTTTTTGACAAGTGGGTACTGAACTAAGATTTTATTACAGATTTTGGAAGGTGATACTGTCGTTGTTACTGGATACGCGAAATGTCTTTCGGACGATTGGAAGGTTCCAGTATTGGAGGATCAACCGAGTAATGCGGTGATCGTACCGACTAGAGATTTCTACAAGGAACTTCGATTGAGAGGCTATTTCTATACCGGTTTGTTTAAGTCTGTACTGGAAGCTCGCACCGATAGTACCTATGCCAAGGTACAGTGGAATGGCAGTTGGGTTCCGTTCCTGGACTGTCTACTGCAAGTTGGTATCATCGGACTGGATACTCGGTCCCTGGTAGTTCCGACGGCTATCGACAAGATTGTAATAGCTCCCAAGCTTCACCAGGCCCACTTGCAGACAGATGGAGATGGTAGAGAGTTCTACACGGTGAAAAATTGTTTAAAAACTGGGGTTCTCGCCTGTGGAGGTGTCATGTTGTGTAATCCTCAGGTTAAAACGATAGAACGGAGAAATCCCCTAGGTGTTCCAGTGCTTGAAAGCTATCGATTTGTGCCGTATCACTCAGGAGTTATGATATCTGCCGAAGAAGCTATAAGAATGTGCGTTCAGATAGCTCTCGAGAATGTGCTCATGTACACGGTTAACGTAGCCGAAGTTCATAATCAGAATCTTACTCCGGTTGTTCAAATGTTCGGTAACGCTATTGCAGATATTCCTTTGATCAAATCAAGTTTAACTCTGCTTACGAATGAACCGATTCAATTGGAGAATGTAGCCGTCAAACCAGAATCTTTCGGAGAGCTCTCGAATATTCTCTTCCTGGTCACTGAGAATAATTTAGCCAACCCACAGTTTATCCAATCAGCTATCGGTTGCTTAGAGAGCGATGGATACGTTCTACTCAGGGAGAAAATCGACTCGAAAATAATGAACTTCAGTCTACCGGATCAATTTGATCTGATCGCGACATTTTTGGTCGATACAGAGGAGATCTTTACATTGTTGAGGCTGAAATCAAAGTTTGTGAGCGAAACACCCGTTCCGATTCAAATCAACTCGTCAAGCCTGGACTGGCTAGCGGAAGTGAAACAATCGGCAAAAACCCGCCCATTAGTGCTGTACTCTCAGAATGACTCGATCTCAGGAGTTATCGGTCTGGTGAACTGCATTCGCAAAGAGCCCGGTGCTCAGAATGTCCGATGCGTTTTTATCGACGACCCTAATGCTCCACTTTTCTCGCTAGATAATCCAATCTACAGTAAGCAGCTTGAGCTGAATCTAGCCATCAACGTGCTGAGGAACGGAGTCTGGGGTAGCTATCGACATGCCTTGATCTCTCGGGCAATTCGAATGGAACCGGTGAAGCATCACTGTTACGCTAACTGCCTTACTCGGGGAGATCTATCATCGCTCATGTGGTTCTCCGGAGGACTCAATGAACTAAACAGTGTACCTCAGAAGGTTCGAGTGATGTACAGCTCGTTAAACTTCCGCGATGTGATGATCGCTACTGGTCGGATTTCTTCGGATAGTATGGACTTGGACCGGCTGGAAAAGGAATGTGAACTAGGTTATGAGTACTCCGGTATTACGGAAGATGGACGCCGTGTGATGGGCATGATGATGTCCGGCGCCTTGGCTACGATGGTCAGCTGCGATCCGTATTTGGTTTGGGAAGTTCCAACGGATTGGAGCTTGGAGGAGGCTGCTACTGTTCCATTGGTTTACGCCACGGTCTATATGGCATTTTTCATCTGTGCCAACATTCAACGGGGTGGCTCCATTCTGATTCACGCCGGTAGTGGAGGTGTCGGATTGGCCGCTATCCAAGTTGCGCTGGCCTATGGATTGGAGGTCTTCACGACTGTGAGTACTGAGGAGAAGAAGGAATACCTGCTGGAAAACTTCCCATCACTGGATTCCGAAAATATTGGCAATTCGAGAGACACTTCCTTCGAGCAGATGGTGAAAGTCAGAACCGGTGGAAAAGGTGTGGATTTTGTGCTGAACTCGTTGTCTGATGAAAAGCTGCAAGCTTCAGTTCGGTGCTTGGGAGCAGGAGGACATTTCCTGGAAATCGGAAAATATGATATCTCCAAGAACTCACAATTAGCCATGACGTTGTTCCGCAAGGGCTTAACGTTCAGCAGCATTATGTTGGATATGATGTTCCGCGAAATTGTCCCCAGAAAACAGGTGAGTTTTTTTTCTAGAAAATGTTTTCTCAACATTGCAGTTTTGTCAATGCGTTTATATTCCAGCACTTCCAAATTATCATGGCCAGGGCGTTTGCGTCGGGTATTGTAAAACCTCTGCGAACGTCCGTATTCGAGGCGGCTGAACTGGAGAAGGCAGTTCGTTTCCTTGCCACGGGAAAACACATCGGAAAGGTGCTGCTGAAGATGCGAAACCGCGAACAGGACCAGGAAACTTTGCCCATCCCGTACGTGCCTCGAGTTTACTGCAACCCGGAGCAGGTGTACGTGATTGTGGGCGGTTTGGGAGGTTTTGGACTGGAACTTGCCGATTGGTTGATCATCCGCGGTTGCCGCAAGTTAGTGCTGAGCTCTAGCCGAGGCATTAGCAAGCCGTATCAGCGGTATCGAATTGAGTGAGTAGTTTATTAAACTTTTGTCTAAAAAGAGTATATATATTTCTATTTTTGTCAATTTCAGAACATGGCAAAGGTACGGAGTTCAGACCATGGTTTGTACATCGGATATCACCACCGAAAAGGGATGTTACGAGCTTCTACAACAATCGTCTTCGTTCGGTTCAGTTTGCGCTATTTATAACCTAGCGGTCAAGCTGAGGGATTCGATTTTGGAGAACCAGACGATCGAGATGTTTATGGAAAGTTTGGCACCCAAGGCTGCTGCGACAGCCTTTTTGGATAGGGCCAGTCGTGAGTTGTGCCCCCAGTTGAGGTACTTTGTGGTGTTTTCAAGTGTTTCCTGTGGTCGAGGTAATGCAGGGCAGAGTAACTACGGCATGGCGAACTCTGTGATGGAGCGTATCATAGAACGTAGACATGCGGAGGGTCTACCGGCCAAGGCAATTCAGTGGGGAGCTATCGGAGATGTAGGACTGGTAGCAGATATGGCTGAGGACAAGATTGATCTGGAGATCGGAGGAACTCTTCAGCAACGCATTACGTCGTGCCTGCAAGAGTTGGATATACTGCTGACTACCCCAGATCCGATAGTGGCCAGCATGGTCGTGGCAGAGAAGCGTTTGGGTAGTGGTTCAAAGAACATCATTGAAGCTGTCATGAATATTATGAATATTAGGGAGCTAAAATCCGTTTCAATGGAGAGCACATTGGCAGATATTGGAATGGACTCTCTAATGGCTGTAGAAATCAAACAGGTGCTTGAGCGAGACTTCGAACTTGTACTGTCTCCTCAAGAGCTACGAACACTGACCTTTGCCAAGTTGACAAAACTAGTGGAAGAAAAGAAGCAGAACTGTGATACAGAAATTCAAAACGAAGGTCCAGCTGTAACTGGAATGCAAATGCTGTTGCGAAATCTAGGCAACGAGAGCAACAGCAAACGGACAATTCTGAAGTTAGCTTCAGGCAAATCGGAAGGCTGCCCAGTTTTGATTGTTCCAGGTTTGGAAGGAGTTGCTGGTAATGTATGGGACAAAATAGCCCAAAAGGTCAACGCTCCAGTTTACATGCTTCAGCTGATGAGTACAGTAAACTGTAACAGCGTTGCAGAAATAGTCGATACCGTTTTAGACGAACTGATAAGTACAGTCTTCTCCCAGAGTACAGAGTACTTAATCGCAGGATACTCTTTTGGAGCATTACCAGCTGTTGAAATTGCCAAGCGTCTGCAGGCCAAGGGAAAGACCGGCAAAATTTTGCTCATAGATGGAGCTCCGAAGTTCTTGAAGGTATTAGCTATAAGTTCGGTAGGCGGAGTTGCAACGGATAGCCAAATCCAAAAAATGCTGATGAGTGCAATGATCTCCATTGCGCTACCAAACTTAGCAATGGACAAAATACGGTCCATTTTTGAGCCGACTTCCTACCAGGCTCAAGTTGAAAAGTTCATCGAGATCTCGAAGAACCTTACAGAATACTCTCCAGATTACACCAGGAAGATGGCAACGGCTCTGTTCAAGCGAATCAAAATGTCATCCACGTACAAATACGACGAAGGACGCTTCCTGAATTCATCGATCGTTCTCGTTCGACCGACGGAAGTCTCTTGCACAGACATTGAGCACGATTACGGCCTCTCGGCAAACACCAGCGGTGAAGTGACAGTACAAACGATTGAAGGAAGCCACATGACAATGTTGGAGAATCCAGCTTTGGTGGACATCGTCAACAAATTCTGCCAATAGTTGTTATTTTTAGGGTGCAGTGATATTTTCTATTAAATTAAACGATTTGCTAAAAAAATATATTAACTGTAAATTTTCTTTTCCGAAAAATCCTATTTTAAAACTGAACGGACCAAAACATACAAACATGACAAAAATGACAGAAATGACAAAAATGACAAAAATGACAAAAATAACAAAAATGACAAAAATGACAAAAATGACAAAAATGACAAAAATGACAAAAATAACAAAAATGACAA